>NC_135640.1:8503573-8808380 GCF_053574225.1 Canis aureus
TTTCTTTTTTGAATAAAGATATCCTATTATTCTAGTACATAGTTGTTAAAAAAAATCCTTCTTTTGAATTGCTTTTGCATCATCATATAAAATCAGTTAGCTATACCCGTGTGTAACTATTTCTGGGTTCTTTTTTTTTTTTTAAGATTTTATTTATTTATTCATGAGAGACACACACAGAGAGAGAAAGAGGCAGAGAGGCAGAGACACAGGCAGAGGGAGAAGCAGGCTCCATGCTGGGAGCCGGACATGGAACTCAATCCCAGGTCTCCAGAATCACACCCTGGGCTGAAGGCGGCACCAAACCACTGAGCCACCAGGGTTGCCCTATTTCTGAGTTTTTTATTCTGTGTCATTGATCTGTGTGTCTCTTCATTCCTCAATATCATGCGCTCTTGATTACTGTAGCTATGTAATAAATCTAAGAATAGTTAGAGTGAGTCCTCCCACTTTATTTTGCTTTTCTAAAATTATTATAGTGATTTTAGTTTTTTTTTCCATATTAATTTTAGAATAATCTCACCAGTGTTTACGTAGTATTGCTAGAATTTTGATGGGGAGACGATTGACATCTTCAGTGTGTAGAGACTTTAAATTAACAGACACAATATATCTTTCCATTTATCTAAGTCATTTTTTATTTCCTTCAATAGTATTCTGTAATTTTCAGCGTGTACATGTTCTGTTAGCTCTGTGTTTAAGTATTTCCTTACTTTTGAATTATGTAAACAGTTTTATATATCTAATTTTTGCTGCTTCAGTGCAGAATATATAACTACAGTTGATTTTGTATGTTGATATTATACCTACATTTTGAAGAACTCACTTATTAGTTTTAGGAGTTATTTGTAGGTTCTTTGGAATTTTCTATATAATCATAGTATTTGCAAATGTTTTACTTATATGTCAATAGTTATATATTTCTACTTTGTATTAAATGTGAGAGTTGTAGTGTATATCTTCTCCACTAATTTTATTTGCTTTTTGTTTTATTTTAAAGTAAGAAAATATTTAAATTCAATTAGCCAATATAAAGCATATACTTATTTTCAGATGTAGTGTGGAATGATTTATCAGTTGTGTATAACACCTGGTGCTCATCAGATCATATGCCCTCATGAATGCCTATCACCAAATTACCCCATTCCCCCATTCTCTACCCCTCCATCAACTCTCAATTTGTTTCCTATAGTTAAGTCTCTCATGGATTGTCTTCTTCTCTGATGACTTCCCATTCAGTTTTCTGTCCCTTACTCTATGATCCTCTGCACTCTTTTTTATATTCCACATATAAGTGAAACCATATGATAATTGTTTTTCTGATTGACTTAATTTCACTCAGCATAATGCCCTCCAGTTCTACCCACATTGGTATAAATAGTAAGTATTCTTCTTTTCTGATGGCTGGGTAATATTTCAATGTATATATACACCATATCTTCTTTTTCCATTGATGGACATTTCAGCTCTTTCCACAGTTTAGCTATTGTAGACATTGCTGCTATGAAAATTGAGGTGCAGCACCCCTTTGCTCACTACATTTGTATCTTTAGGGTAAATATCTTGTAGTGGAATTGCTGGGTCATAGTTCTAGTTTTAACTTCTTGAGGAACTTCCATATTATTTTCCAGAATGGCTGTACCGGTTTGCATTCCCACCAATAGTGCAACAGTCTTCCCCTTCCTCCACATCCTTGCCAACAGTTGTTGTTTCCTGTCTTCTTAATTTTAGCCATTCTGACTGGTGTAAAGTGGTATGGTTTTGATTTAATTTTAAAAACATGTAAGGACTGAACTTTAGTATTTCACATTAATAGTCCTCAATAAATAATTTTGGATGGATTGGATAAAATTTTCTAATTATCTAATTCATATCTATATAACACATAATATAGTAGAGTGAATTGTGAATTATTCTTTTGTTATATTGCATGTAAACCCCCAATATTTGGGAATTTTCCCAGCAATGTGTGGAATTATATCTGCAATAGAGTCTGTGGATTCTAATATTGTATAACAACCCCAATTTATTATGAATGGGTTGTACTTGTCAGATTCCCGATTCTGTCATTTGTCAGTTATCCTGGTGCTAACTGTACTAAGTGAATTGCCAAAGGACTTCAACAACTTTTAAAATGGGAAGTCCATGCTGTCATTTCAGATCTATTGAATTAAATAAAATCTCTTGGTCCTGAGGCTCTGGAATATTATTTTTAAAAAGCTCTTTAATTTTTAAAATTATGCATATTGCATGATTCCATTTGTATAACATCTATGAAATAACATAATTACAGATATGGAGGATAGTTTAGTAATTGCTAAGGTTTAGAAGTAGACAGTGGAGCAAGGGAATGTGGTTATAAAAGAGTAGCATGAATGAATTTCATCATGGTGCATTTAAGTATCTTGATTATGGCAAAGGTTACATGAAGCTGCACATATGATAAAGTTGCATGAAATGCACATGCATGTACACATACACACACAACACACACACGCTAAGGCACTTATAATTGGTGAAATCATATTAAGCTCTGGATTATAGTAATGTCAATTTCCTGGTTTTGATATACTGTATTCATGCAAGATGCTAATATTGGGGAAGGCCGGGTAAAGGGTTCATAAGACTTTGCTGTATTTTTCTCTGAAACTTCTTGCAATTCTGCAATCACTTTTAAAAATAGAGTTTAAAAACAAAAAATCAAAACAAAATCTTCTCAGATAACTTTCATGCAACCTCTTGACCCTGCCTTGGCTGGCATTTGGGAGCCCCTTCATAAGAAGCTATTGAGGTAATTCATGAGGAAGTTGCATAAACATTTATCTCTTTGATGGTAAAAAATATTATAAAACTGTCATTAAAAATATGTGACTTTTAGTTTGAGTATCACAGAATCACTGTCAGGCATACGTTAGAAACATACTGCTTAATTTAAAATTAATCCACCCATCTCTTTCTGTTCCACAATGGGCTACCCAGACCTTTCATTATACTGATAGAAGATAAAATGAATCTCAAACTCCCCACACTGGTAGATAATATATCCTGGGTAAGCTATAATTGGTAGTCATTTCATTATTGAGGAAGGTCACTGGATTTGCATGATTATTCTTTTATTGTGAATGTTTAATTCACATTTGATTCTATGACGTGACATCTTTGGTTCTCTGGTTCATAATCCCAATGGGAGTTATTCATTAGCAGTGGGTAACAAGATGAACTAACAAGATGAACATGAGTGCACAATGTCATTTCTTACTTATAAAAACAGTGCAATACTGGGATTCATGGTGAGAAGAAGAATGTGTTGATACTGTGAGATAAATCTCTCATTATACTCAGCATCCCAGCATGGTTAAAACCTTTCATGGGTACTACATTAAGTTTTGGCTCTGCAACTTAAAAGGAACTTACAGAGGATTAAAAGAGAGTTCCATAAATGATTAAAGTATTAAATATATGACCTCCAAAAGAAGGTTAAAGGGACTGTAATTATTTAGCCTAAAGACTAGGAAGCCAAGAGATAAGTTAGAATTATCTGTTAAGAATATTACAAGCAATTATATGGAGAATACTATATTGTATTCTCTAATTCTTCTCAACGTGCCTGGAAGAGCTGAACATAAATTGTAGCATAAGGAACTTAGATTATATTTTAAATGGAATTTCAAGAAAATTAGGTCTTTTAGATATTTAAAATTATTGTCTATGGGTATTGTAGCAATTCTATCATGAAAGTAAATAAAAAGAATATTCAATCAAATTATATCTAATTGAATTGACCTACTTGAAAGAGTCCTGGGGATGAAGTGACTTTTCTGTCATAGAAACCCCTCAGGTAAGAGTTGCTGTAAATAATGTCACTCATATTGAACAGCAACAACAATTAAGGCACTTACATAAATTATATAAAGCATATATGTCTCTTTTTGCAATGGTGGAAAAAAATGCTTTCTGATCAAATGAAATGCTTTCTGACTCCCTTTATGGGAGTCAATCATAAGCAAAATTGTACTCTTTATCTGCAGAGTTTATTGTCTTTTCTTGAGCTCCCATATAGTATATTTATCTACTTTCTACTTTAGGAGTGTAGTGTTTTCCTTTTCTCCCTGTCTCTTCTCCTGTCCTTGTGGAATCATTTGTTTATGTATTCTACAAATACTTACTCAATATCTAATATGCTACAGGCACCCTGCTGGCTATGAGGATACAGTGAAAAATAAGTAAAACAAGGCAGGAATGACTATAGTCATCATGGAGCTAACAGTCAAGAAAGCATACAGAGAAGTAAACAAACAATAAAATAAAAGATGCAAGGGGACCATGTAGGAGAGATAACTGACTTGTTAAGTAAGGATCACTTGATTGTATTTATGTGGTTCTATTTCTGGGCTCTACATGCTTTTCCATTGGTTTATCTATTATTTTGATAATATACAGTGTCTTGATTATAACTTTATATAAGTAATATATAAAGTAACATATATATAATTACATATAGAGTATATATATATGTATATATATACATAATAATATTTCTCCTTTTAGTTCTATCAGTATTCATGTTTAGTAGCTCTATTATTTTTTTGTGTATATATATATACACACACACATGCACACAAATTATATGTATATATGTATATTATTCTTGCTATTATATCCCTTTGATGTGTCACTCCTTTTTATCATTGTTTTGGAGACTACTTTTTCCTGATATTAATATAGACTGTCCAGCTTTCTTATTTAGTCCACTTATATTTCATGTGAGTACATTAGTCAGCTATAGACTAGGTGGCTTAAATGATGTATATTTATTTAATTTTCTCACAGTTCTAGAAGCTAGAAGTCCAAGATCAAGATTCTGGCCAATATGATTTCTGGAGGGAACTCTCTTCCTGGCTTGTGGATGGCTGCCTTCTTTCTTGCTGTATGCTCCCTTGGTCTTTCCTCAGTGAGTGTACAAGTGGAAAAACAATGGAGGGTGGGAAGGAGGGAGGAAAACAGGGAGAAAGGGAGGTCTCTGGTGTATTTTTTTATATTTACAATAATTTTTGGGGATCAGAACCTTAGAGTCCCCATCTTCAAATACAGCCACACTGGGGATTAAGGCTTCAACATATGAATTTTGGGAGGACCCAAACATTCATTACAAAACAGTGAGCATTGTTTTTGTTTGTTTTGTTTTGTTTTTACTTACGTCTGCTCTTTTGCTATTTATTTTCTGTTTGCCTCATTAGTTTATTCTTTCTATCTCTTGACTTTGTGATACTTGTTTTTTTTTTAGTGTTCTACATTTAATCAATTCAGTGAATTACTTTAAGTAAAATGGTTGATTCTTAAAATAGCTAATTCCCTTCCTTCATATCATTTAATTATTTTTTTAAAGATTTTATTTATTTATTCATGAGAGACACACAGAGAGAGAGGCAGAGACAGGCAGAGGGAGAAGCAGGCTCCATGCAGGGAGACATGGGACTCAATCCCAGGTCTCCAGGCTCAGGCCCTGGGTTGAAGGTGGCGCTAAACCGAGCGAGCCACCTGGGCTGCCCTTTCTTCCCCCTTTTTTATTGTTACTTTCATCATTCATCTTTTCCTTGAACTACTTTTAAGACTGCGTTTTCTACCACTGTGTTAGTTAATATAGAAATTAATTCACGTATACCTAATATTTCAGAGTTTAAATTTGATGAATATATTTATACACCAAAACACAAGAGCTTAACAAAATGTAAATTCTGACTTTCTGTTGTATATTACTGTTGTTATTTGGCATAATTAATCTTGTCATTTTAAGTTCATAAGACATTATCACTGATTGATACTCTCTAAATATGTTTAGATTTACCCATATTTTTTCCACTTTCATTGATCTGTATTTCCTCTTACTCTCAGATAGTCTGAGAAGCTATATTCCTTCTGCTTGAAGTAGATTCTTTAAACATTCCACAAAACCTCAAGCTCCCTCCATTTCTTTTATTTTTAAAAAAGAATTCCTGGAGGTATCTTTTTAAACCTTTGTGAATGCATTTTCTTTTTTTGCATTTGAATATAGCATTCTAGGTTGTGGCAAACATTAATTCTCATCAATTTTATATTTTTTTCTCGTTCAGGCACATAGAAGACCTTACCTACATTTGTGTAGGGACATATTAATATGGGTCTGGATACGGAGATATGAGAAAAAGAGATTGGTATCACTGTATTGTAAGAAAAACTCAAAGACATTTGGGCAATGGACAGTAAAGGAACTTGTGGCAAAGCTAGGAAAGATCATAATTCATTTTTTGCAGTGGCAGAAACCTTAGTGGAACTGTGGTCTGCCCAAGGAGGAAGCTTAGAATGTGAATAATGTTAGGAAATGAATTTGGACAACAGAATATGAGTAGAATATGAGTAGAGTGTGTACATTTTATTTGCTGTCTTTAGCAATGTAGTACAAGAAAGAGAGTAGCTTGGGAAAAAGTAAGTAATTTTGTAGGTAGAAGGGAAAGGTAATATTGAGGCTCCATAAATGTGGAGCCTTTCCAGGTATAGAAGAACCAACTGCTACATAAGGTAGTTGAAAATTCTTTTGAAGGGAAGTCTTCCAGTAAATCCCTTAATTTGTATAAATTGCCTATGGGTAAGAATGAATTTTAATTTCAATACACTCTCATTGCTTCCACAGCCATCCATTTCTTTTAAAGAATGGTTTAGCTGTGATTTATCTTGTTTTTGTAGCTGTTAGACTTCCTGTGACCTACTTCCTCTTTATCAGTTGTATGAATTTTCTCCTCAAAAGTTTTTTTTTTTTTTTTTTTTAATACACAGTTGTAGTGTTAAATATTTCTTGAGTCTGGAATTAAAAATCTTGTGATCACTTAAGTCTTCAAATAACCCTTGACTCACATACTCTTATAAGCAGAGAGTGGACTGAGAAGGCCAGGTAGCTTCCAAGGAAGAAAGAATATTATCCAACAACCACTTTAGCTAAAGCAAAAGAGAGTGTGACTCTCTTAGAGCAGGTGTCAGCAAACTTTTTTTTGTAAAGAACATAGAAATATTTTAGCCTTTGTAGGACTTATGGTCTCTGTTACTATTACTTAGTTCTGCCATAAAAGTAGCCACAAACAATATTTAAATCAATGTTTGCAGCTGTGTTCCACTAAAACTCTATTTAAAAATAAATTTGGCCAAGGGCTAGATTTCACCCTAAGGCTGCAGTTTGCTGACTGCTGCTCTAGAGATTGAGCCAGGGATCATGGGACAGATTTGTATAGAGTTACTTTCTAAACAATGGAAACAGGACCTAATAATAATTCCTGTTAGGAGGATCATGACTGCCCTAGCATAGGTATGTCTCTGTGCCTTTGCACGTCTTCCATTCTTCCCTTCTCTGAAAGGGTGTAATTATCATCCCTCTTAAGCCATTTGATATTACATGTAAGTGCAGGTAACTTGTTTATTTAAATTACAACACTATGACCTAGTCTATCATGGCTAAATAGAGTGACAGATTATAGTCTTTCTTCCTATTGACAGTGTCATTTTACTGTAATTTTACATATTTTACATTGCTTATTGTGCCTGAGAACTTTTTTTTATGAATCTAAAGGCTTTACCTTGGAAGGTAATCTCTCTCTCATTTTAGGCTTCTGCTGAAACTCACATTTTCCCCCATACAGATATCTGCTGATTTCTGTTTTACTTAAGCTGATTGTGATTTGTTGGTTTTCTTGAATCTTTAGCTGTTTGTCTTTTGTTCATTTACAAAATTCTCACAGCTATCTATCTTTTTCTCAGGGCCATTCTCTTTCTCCTCTCCTACAGCAACCATGAAGGGACTGTAGAATCATGTAGTATCCTATTTGTCTTCTACCCTATCTTTCAGATCTAATATCTCTTGCCTTACTAGGCTGTGTTCTGGAAATTTTCATTTAATCTTTTTTAACCTTTAAACCATCCCATTTTTAATTTTACTTACTATATCATTCAGTTATTATGATGTCAGTTATTATTTCTAGAATATTTATATGTTTATTTTTGAAATCTTCTTAATCATTTTTCTTACTTATATTTCCTACAAATGTATTCAAGTTTTTCTTTTTTCTTTTGAACTTATTAGGCACAGTTAATAAATTTTATGACTGATTTTAAAATTTACTTACCAAGTGACTTGCTTATGCATGTGAGTTTTGCCTTGAATTGCTTGTTTCTCTATGCAACCTAATCTGTGACCATTTTTAGGTATTCCTTGACCCGAGTTTCTCCAGACAGATTTGCATTTGCTATGGTCTCCTGCCTAGGGCCACTAACAACCAGGATCACTTTAAATTTTAATTCTGCCTTTGATATTTGATGTTTTTGAGAGAACCTACAGGTAGCATGTTGGGATGAAAAGTCAGTGCTAGAGCTATTTCAGGATTTTGAATTTTCAAAAAGGATTTTGTTTATTCTGTCAAAGTTCAGGTAGTTGAGCTTCCCTTCTGCAACTACCTCAGTGCAGCTTATTTCTGGCTGAATCTTACCCCGAAGGTGTACCCTTCGGAATGCTAAATTCTACAACAGATTTCTTCAGGTTTTCTACCTCCTCCCTGCCTTCCTGTGTTCAAAAGTCAATTCAGAAGCCTTTGGTCCTAGAGGACAGTAAATAACCCAAGGGTAAAAGCCACCTTCACCTCTCACTTTTTTCCCCTTAAACAGGATTCTGTTCTCACTTCACTTGTGGGTTTCTTTCAGTGCCCTTCTGTTTAGAGACCTACCTGGGTGTGTTTATTTCCATCTGTCATTTTGTTCCATATGGAAAGCCATCAGAGTATATAAGTATATAAGATGCCATCCTGCAGGAGACAGAAATTCATTCCCACCACTTCCCCAATTTATAAAGTGCTTTAACTGTTTGCCTTGTGTTTGCCTTCTGCATGATTTATGAAAAGAAATGGTGTCTCTCTTGTTCACCAGTACATCCAGCACTCAGCAAAGAGCCTGGTCCAGGGCAGCTAGTGGGTAATTGTTTGCAGAATGGACTACTTGAGTAGTGAGACTTTCTTCATGTCACCAGATTGTTTTAGACCCTAAAGGCTGCTGTTCCTTTTGTCCAGCACAGATGTCTCTGCCCATCTCTTCACTTTTCTCTCTAGTTCTCCCTTGAATCTCATGAATAGCTTTTTAAATTAAGTTATGAAAGAGCTAACGCGAGCGCTGCAAGTATCACCATGCATGGCACATCGTTGAAATTCAATACACGGCAGTCATAAGCTGCTTTCTCCTAAGTCCTGTCTCACCCATGTCCCAGTTCTGTTTCAGAGTCTGAGATACACATTGATCTCTTCTATGGTTTATGATTTAATTTTGGTTTGATTTTAATGATTCTCCTGTATTATAAATCATAGAAATAACACCTACACATCAGGCAGTAAAATTGTACTAAGCAGCTACATTGTTTTCACCTGTGGTTATAAAATTCCTGCTGAAAGATATATGTAATTGAAATCTGTCTCTTCATTAACAAATATATTATTATGACCTATCAATATCTTTTCCAGAAATTGGCTCTGTTATATATGAGGCACTCAATAACATGATGAATATTCAAATAATATATTATATTCAGGCAATATTGACTTTTTGATAAAAAAATTAAGTATCTCAAAGATCTCAAGTATCTTTCTGTTTCAATACACACTAATGTGTATTGTCCTTTGTGTTGTTCAAACATATTTACTTTGTTTTGGAAAGTGTAATGATAATTGAAATTTGAAAACTTTTCTCTATTTAGAAATTCTCATTTGGTAAGCAATATAGTAGTAATGTTGACCTTTAATTCTGCTTGTTTTCATTTTAAATATTCTATATAATTTCCCTTATCTGGGAACTTTTCCTTTGGTTTCACTAAGTCCATAGCATTTACCCTTTTGGGGATACTTTTCCCATTTATTATAGACATATCTACATGAAGTATAATTGTTAATTTGCTTGACAGGATTAATCTACTGAAAAACCAAATGGCATTTTACAAAATGAAGTTTTAGATACACTGATGTTACACTAAACAAATAAATGCAATTTTGGATTTCACTTGTCTCTATGATACTGTTTCCTTGATTTCAAAGAATATCAGAGGGGATCCCTGGGTGGCTCAGTGGTTTGGCTCCTGCCTTTGGCCCAGGGCGCGATCCGGAGTCCCGGGATCGAGTCCCGCGTCAGGCTCCCTGCATGGAGCCTGCTTCTCCCTCCTCCTGTGTCTCTGCCTCTCTCTCTCTCTCTTGCTATGTCTATCATAAATAATAAATATTAAAAAAAGAATATCATAAAATATGAAATATATCAGAAAAAATTATAGAAAAAAGTTGAAGCACTTCTTAAAACAATTTATCAGAAAAAGCATGATCTTAGACAAGTGTATTATGGGGCAAAATTTCAAAGCAAGATGTAGAGTTTTCATTTAGCCTACTCAGAACTTGTTATGTATAATGGAAGAAGTAAGCTTTGTTGGGAAAGACCAATAGAATCTTTACCAAAATGAATTATCAGTGAGGCTTTTAAGGAATCTGTGCTAAAGAGAAAGGCCAAAATAATTTATATACTGTCTTGTGAATGAGTTATCTTAAAAGATAATAATCTGGTGTTCAGGAATCCAGGTTCTGTACTGGTGGCATTTTTCAAATTCAATAACTCTTTAACATCAGGAATCTGAATTATTGTCTATTAGCAGTGAGACCCTGACCACATAGAGCAAAAATGAGATTCTCTATAATGAAGATGGGTGGGGAATGAGGTCTCAAATAACTAAATAAAGTTATAAACTGGTCACTACAGTGCTCAAAGGGAACATAGACACAAGCCTAGCCACAAAAATTTAGCTCAGTGAGGAAACTTTGTTATTTGTAAATTTTGGATATTAATTGTTTTGTATTTGTCTTATTGACAATGTTCTAATTCCATATCCTGTCCTTGGTGACTCAAATATTCTCACTTTGGTTTTCATCCTATCCCACTGGCTGCTACTCCTCATACACCTCTGCATGTTATACTTTCTCAGCTGAAGCTTTTAATGTTAGCACTTTTCAGGTTTCAAGTACAATATATTTCCATTTTGGGCAGCTTGGGTGGCTCAGCGGTTTAGCGTGGCCTTCAGCCAGGACGTGATCCTGGAGACCCAGGATTGAGTCCCATGCCAGGCTGCCTGCAGGGAGCCTGCTTCTTGATCTGCCTGTGTCTCTGCCTCTCTCTCTCTCTCTCTCTGTGTGTGTCTATAACGGATAAGTAAATATAATCTTTAAAAACGTATGTATATATTTCCATTTTAAGACCTAGGGATTCTATGCTTTTCCATGTCATAAATATATACTGATATTTCCCAAATGGGTTTTAGATGCTTATATTCAGTAGCTTATTTGTCATATTCAGTTGGGACTTTCAAACGCATCTCAAACTTGGCAGTTATAAAAGAGAACTCTTCACTTCTGCCCAGAGACACATTATCTCCCTAACATTCACAGAATCATTTATTGATACTAGCAATCTGACTAAATGTTAAATACATACCTGACATTAAAGTTCAAAATCTGACCCTAGACTACCATTCTTTTTATTGTGTATTTCCTTACCCAGCCTATATTTAACTCCAAAATATTTGCTTTTAATCCACATGGACATTGATCATTTTCTAGTTACTCTATTTTTCCAGTTGTCTTCTTGCCTCTGACCTGTTCTATTTATCTTGGATAAGCCAAAATTAATGTTTAAAATAGCCTAAATCAGTTTATTCATTTGGTTTTATTTGTATTCACATACGGTATTTGTTTTTCTTAATCTGACTTATTTCACTTAGCATAGTACTGTCTCAGTCAATTCAAGTTGTCCCAGATGGCACAATCTCCTCCTTTTTATGGATGCATAATAGTTCATAAACCTATATGTATATATACCACTTCTTTCTTATCCATTTGTCGATGGACACCTCTGTTGCTTCCATACCTTGGCTCTTGTATATATTGCTGTAATAAACATAAGTGTGCAGATATCTTTTCAAATGAATGTTTTCATAATCTTTGGGTAAATACTCAGCAGTGAAATCATTACATCATATGGTATTTCTCTATTACTTTTTTTGATTAATTTTTTGAGGAACCTCCATACTGTTTTCCACAGGACTGTACCAATTTAAATTTCTACCAACAATACACAAAGATTTCTTTTACTCCACATCCTCACCAACACTTGTTATTTCTTGTCATTGGATAATAGCTATTCTGACAAGTATAGGGTGATAGCTGACTGATTTTGATTTTAATTTCCCTGACCAGTGATGTTGAACATCTTTTTGCATGTTTGTTGTCCATATTCCATTCTTTGGAAATATGTCTTTTCAGGTGCTTTTCCCATTTTTAAAAAATTTTTATTTATTTATGGTAGTCACAGAGAGAGAGAGAGAGAGGCAGAGACACAGGCAGGGGGAGAAGCAGGCTCCATGCACCGGGAGCCCGACGTGGGATTCGATCCCGGGTCTCCAGGATCGCACCCCGGGCCAAAGGCAGGCGCCAAACCGCTGCGCCACCTGGGGATCCCGCTTTTCCCATTTTTAATTAGTTTATTTGTTTTTGGGGTGTTGAGTTGTATGAGTTCTTAATATATTTTGGATATTAATCTCTTATTGGATGGCAAGATGTTGGAGACAAGGTTGAGGGGAGTGGGAGGGTATAGGCTTCCAGTTATGGAATGAATAAGTCACTGGGATAAAAGGCACACAGCATAGGGAATATAGTCAATGATAGCCTAATGCCATTGTGTGATGACAGATGGTAGCTGCACTTGCAGTGAATAGCATAACATAATAGAGAACTCGAATCACTGTGTTATACATCTGAAACTTACATTGTGTTAATTATACTCAAATTAAAAAAAAACTTAAAAAAGGAATAGGGTTTATATAATGATATCATATTTTTATATAAAATTGTATATATCTCTTTAAGTCCACACAAAATACTGTTACTTTGGGGAATAAAATTGGGGGTGATGCTGACTATACTGGGAGAATAGAGTGGAAGAACTTAATTTTTCTTAAATATTTTTTATGCACTGGATATTTTTTACCATGTCCACACATTTTCTATTCAATAATAAAAATTTCCTTTTTAGAATGGTATAAATAAATTAATTAGTCAATAAATAAAAATAGTATAAATCAGATGATGTCACTTCTGTGTTTATAAGTCT
Source organism: Canis aureus (assembly GCF_053574225.1). Taxonomy (NCBI): domain Eukaryota; kingdom Metazoa; phylum Chordata; class Mammalia; order Carnivora; family Canidae; genus Canis; species Canis aureus. The sequence goes on from NC_135640.1 coordinate 8,516,774, forward strand.
TGCCATTAAATTTACAGCAATTGCCAAATTTCTCCCATGCTCCTGGTTTGGTTCAGCCCCTGCTCATCCTCCTGACTCAGATTCTCAGATTATTCTAACGTGTTCAGTAATTTCCAGTAATACATTCCATCTGCCATTTCCTAGAGTATACCAAACCATTTTCTACCTCACAGGTTTTGCACTTGGTGTTCTCTGTGACTGTCTCTTTTCCTGACAGTTTGTTTGCTTAGATCATTTCTATTAATGGTAAGCTCTTTAATTATTTATTTTTAAAGATTCTATTTATTTATTCATGAGAGACATAGAGAGAAAGAGAGGCAGAGAACCAGGCAGAGGGAGAATCAGGCTCCATGTATGAAGCCCAATGTGGGACTTGATCCTGGGTCCCCAGGATCACGACCTGGGCAGAAGGCAGTGCTAAACCGCTAAGCCACCTGAGCTGCCCTGGTAAGCTCTTTTAAATGTCATCTTTAATAGACAGTTCCTGATTATTCTGTCCAAAGTAGGCTTATTTTATTATTTATTTATTGTAGAATCTTATTAAGTATTGATAACATATACATATTGCATATACACATAACATATACATATTGCATATACACATATATAATATATAAATATGTAATACATAATATATATATATATATATAATACACATATAATTAAATTATATATGTGTTCTGGATGTCTTTCTATCCATCAATAAAGTATGTAAGCTCTGAGTTTGTGAACCTTTTTAGCCTTGTTCTTCATGTATCCCTAGCAAATAGTGTAGACTATGCACATACTAGGCTCTTAATAAATATGGTACAATTCAAAAATGTGTAAATAATTACTGCTATACAGTAAATCAAAAGAAATATTGAAAGAGGACTAAAAATAAGTATCTTAATTCCTTAATTTAAAAATTATGTCTCCTCTCCAAAAATATGAATGCTATTTCATTTCATCAGCAAACATGTATTGTAAGCCTAATATATGATAAATATTGCATTGGGGGACACCTGGGTGTCTCATTGGTTAAGTATCTGCCTTCAGCTCAGGTCATAATCCTGAGGTCCTGGGATCGAGCCCCACATTGGGCTCCCTGCTCAGTGGGGAGCCTCCTTCCTCCTCTCCCTCTGCCTGCTGCTCCTTCTACTTGTTCTCTCTCTCATCAAATAAATAAATAAAAATCATTTTTAAAAAGGTTTCATTAGGGGATGAAATTCATGCCATGGGTGGGTAAATGTGGTCTATCATCTGGAAGCTATATCCCAATAAAAAAAAAAAAAAAGTATATTCAAATTATCAAGAAAAAGGATAAAATTTCAACTTTGCTAATGATTATAAAGGAATATAGAAATTATCATGTGAGTTTTAATATGAAGAAAAAATAGAAATTAAAAATGTGAATTGAAGATATAAAAACTGGAAGAGATAATTTCATATGAAAGCTTAGAGACCTGGCTGGATTTGTATTTTCTCCATAAGAATAAATATAAATTTCACTACTGTTTAAAGCATAGGATTGGAGAGGTCCAAAGCAAACAAGAAGTCTGGTCTAATACTGGAGCTCAAAGGAGGAATGTCATACTTTGGGCAAGGATGGCAGCAATTGAGATGAAGATAAGTGAATTTAAGAAGTTAGCATACAGGATTTCAAAAGCTGTTCAAAAGTCATCTGATCAGAATGGCCATCCTTGATTATCCAATATAAAAGAGCTAGTCATTATTCACTATCAACTACAATCTGCTTTGTTTTAATGCATAGCAGCTATCATGAGCTCACAGATTTTTCCACTATTTTCTTGGATGTCTTTCTTTTCCACTTTCCCATTTGAAATGATATACCACAATGGCATGGGCTTTATTTATGTATTTGTTTTCCTGTTATATCCCTAGCATTTAGTTCAGGGCCTGGCTGACAGCACACAATGAATATTTATTGGATGGAAGATTGAATTTGGGAGCAAGAGAGGAATAGGAGTCAAAATAGCTTGGAGGTTTCCGGTTCCTAAAACTGGGATGGATGGATGGTTATGTGATTTATTGATGTTGGGAACAATAGTGGAGTAGTGAAGAGTGGTGTGGAGTAGAGAGTAGGGAAAATCATAAATATTGTTTGGGAATAATGAATGTGAGGTGGTCAGATATATAAACAATTACAAGTAGCTAATAGTCAAATAATTATACCAGTATCAAACAGAAAATAAGACATGACTAAAAATATACATTCTGGAATTATTTGAATATAGGTCTTACATTTCTGAGTGGGGAAGAAACTGACTATAAACCAAAACATTTTATTCCATCCACAATCCAGACTTGAGAAGACCCAACTTTTAATTACTGGCTAAAGGATCACATTATTTTAAAACAATGCAATAAATGAAAATAAATGGGACAGAAATGAATGGTCAGAGATAGAAGAAAAAACATATCAAAGCCTAATTCAATAGAAGCAAGAGAGAGGAGTTCCATCAAAGAGGGAAAGACCATCACTGATCATTTTTGGGGAGATGAAATGATAGAAAGATTGGAAATGTTCATTGGGGCTAGTGATATGGTTGCCATTGATTTCCTTAGATACATAGTGTTTTCTTGTGGAAGGAAAGAGGCAGAAGATATATTGGGTGGGGTAAGTGAGTGAAAAATGCATAGATTTGGATTGAGTATATTCTGTGATTCCTTCAAAGAGATTTGCTATTAGAAGAACATAGTCAGGGGCACCTGGGTGGCTCAGTGATTGAGTATCTACCTTTGATTTGGGTCGTGGTCCCAGAGTCCTGAGATCAAGTCCCCCATAGGGCTTCCCGCATGGAGCCTGCTTCTCCTTCTGCTTATGTTTCCTTTTTTTTTCTGCTTATGTTTCCAATGAATAAGTAAATAAAATCTGAAGAAGAAGAAGAAGACAAAGATGAAGACGAAGAAGAAGAGGAGGAGGAGAAAGAAGTTAGTCTCAGAAAGATGTGGAATCCAGAAATTATTTTACAATGGGAGAGAAAATAACATATAAATGTTAAGTAATGTTGAAAGGAAGAAATGGCTTAAAAATAGCTCATTGAGCATCTAATGTTTCTAAGAAGTTGGGTGGTTTGAGACCCAAAACATAGATGATAAGGGAGATTTCCTTTATTAAAACAGAATTCAGGGGTGGCGGGGTAGTGGTGAGAATGAGTGAATAGAATTTGAAGAAGTTCCAGTTGAATGGTTTATATTTAATCTATGCTTTAGGAGACAATCTCATTTTATAAAATGTTGGAAAGTTTTCATGGAGAGATAGAAGCTTGCAGGATATTAGGAAACTTTAGAAACAGCAATTGTGGAGAAGAGGAAATTAAATGAAGAATTACTATAAGATTGACAGGAAGCATTGGTGGTCCAGGTTCAAGGCAGATGATCTTGAATAAACAAACAAACCAAAAAAAACATGCATCTTTTAGTGATGACAATAATAATAATAATAGAAAATACATAGAATTTTTTGAGCCAGGCCTTATTCTATGTTCTTTGCATGTTTTAAGTCATTTCATTAGAGAAGATATATATGTAATTTGTTCCAAGTCACACAACTAGTAAGTGTGAGGTTAAAGTAACAATTTGCAGTGAATTGTTAATTAGTCACTACTGCTGTGTGTTCTTACAGTCAAAAGAAATTTTACCTACCTTGGCTGTCCATATACCAACCAGTTTTTCCAAATCCATTGAAGAGAGGGAGAAATCATGACTACACGAATCTCTCTCTCCATTTTCTAAGTATTCAATACCGTGATACTTTTTACCCTCAGATACTAAGATCCAGGATATTCTTTTCTGACTCTCTGTAGATAGCTATTCCTTGTGTCCTCAGTTTGCTTTCAGTAGGAGCACTTGTCAATTTTCACATATCCTAACGTTTCATCCCATAGAAAAATCTTGATTTTTTCATTGAGAGAAAGTCCAAAGCTAGTATGAACCCAGATCCTACTTGTTTCCACCCTGTGGTTGTCAGGGAGTACATTGGACTCTAGCACAATTAGGGCAACTACTCATAAAAACCTTAAATAGCAAAGGAAATGCACATGCATATTTAAGCATTGTACAAATTTCCAGCCTCATTCAGCTGGTCCTGTCTCTCTGGATCAGTTGAACTACAAAGAATTATGTTTTGGTCACATGATGCATATCAGTCTTCTGAAAATTGAACATATCATAAGCAATATATATCATGTTTTCTCTTATTCTTAGATCCTACAATAAAAGCTGCTCAATAAAAATCAAAACAAAATCCATCAGCATTCATTAAAATTAAATTGTATTTCTGTGTGATATGTATGAACTGTGAATGATATTTTTTTCTAATTTTTGCTAGAAATTTATCTTCTAGATTGTTAGTATTTTATGTAAGAAAATTACACATTGCATTGACGAAGGACCCAGTAGGAAACAGATGGCATAGTCAAAAGGGGGCAAATGGAAAGAGTGTTAGTGAAGAACCAACCTCTTTACACAGGTTGTGCCAAAGGAAAGTCAGTGAGGGATGGTGGACTATGATGGGGATACTTAAGACTGATGGAGCAAAGGAGGCTGACACTGAGATTTTTTTTTTTTTTATAAGTAGGCTCCACAACCAGTGTGGAGCCCAACATGGGGCTTTAATTCACAACCCCAAGACTGAGACTTCAGCTGAGATAAAGAGTCAGATGCTTAACCTACTGAGCCACCTAGGGTCCCCTATTTAATATATTTAGTTTAAGATACCCATTGATCTGGAATATTATTCAGCTTTTTTTTTTAAAGAAGAAAATCTTGCCATTTGTGGCAACATTATGAGCCTAAAGGACATTCATTATGCTTAGTGAAGTAAGCCAAATACATAAAGACAAATATTGCATGATCTCATTTATAAGTGGAATCTTAATAATCATACTCAAAAGTGAAGAGTAGAATGGTGTTTTCCAGTGACTAGGGTGAGGAGAAAATGGGAGACATTGGCCAAAAAAATACAGAGTTTTAGTTAGGCAGGATAAATAAGTTCTAAAGATCTAATGTATAGCATGGTGACTGTAGTTAATAATACTTCATTTTACATTTGAAATTTGCTAAAGGATATATCTAAAGTGGTCTCACCACAAAAATAAAACAATACAAAACATAGTAACTATGTGAGGTAGTAGATATATTAATTAGCTTGATTGTGGTGATTATTTCACAATGTATATGTATATCAAAACATTAGGTTCTACACCTTAAAATACATACAATTTTTGTTGGTTAATTATACCACAGTAAAGCTGGAAAAAGAAAAAGATGCCCATTCATCCATACAAATGGAGAGAAGTTGGTTTTACTCTAAGTCAAGAGAAACTTGTATGATTCATACAAGAACACTTGAGTAAGGAACTGAAGAAGAGTTTTTTGAACTAGTGTGATATGTAGTCTCGCTCATCATTTTGTAACTGTGAGCAAGTTTGGTTTTCAGGCTTGGTGACAACACACTATTCTTTTAGTATAACAATTCAACAATGTGAAATACTTATGGTCTCTGAACTAGTAAAGTAGAAACCAGTTCTTACTTTTTTTTCCTTATCCACAAGAACTATTACTCTGTATTTGAAAGTACAATGTAAATTTTATATGGTTCTCAGCAGTGAATTTTGTCATTTTTATTCTAGAGAGGCTGATAAAGGGAGGAAATAGGGGGTATCAGAACCACTGCAGAGTCGACAGTTTGCTGTTTGTCACTGCCTAAACTCATCATGGATACGGGGTTATGAAAAAGACCTGCTGGAAAAATAAAGATTTTACTGGAACATTTCAGAATGATATTAAAGTGAGATTTATATTGATACTTAAGATGAAAATTAATGCTTACTCTGTTAGCTGCTGTGATGAGAGGAAATGTACAATGTTGAGGCATATTATCTTCCCAGCCAGAGCAAGTTATATAAGGTATAAAAAGGAATAGAGTAAGTGAAGGGGGTGGAGCAAACACAAGATAGATCTATGGTCTTTTAAGGAAATGTTGGAAAAAGACAAAGGACAAAAAATAGAGAAAAGGCACAGAAGATTGTCGTACAAATTTGGAATGCAGGAACATCAAACAGAAAGAAAACTGGTGCTAATTTCATATTTTATTTTATTTTATTAATTCCATATCTTAAATAGCACAGAAAAATAAAAGTTGAAGGGACAAGAATACAAACGGACATGAAAACATTCTCATTAACTTATTTACACATTATTCAACATATATTTTGAGTTATGGTATTTATTGTTTACTCTGAAATTATACTCACTTATTTCTTGACTCTATTTCTCAAGTTTAATAATTTTATTGTACAACTTTCAGTCCAAATATCAGCCTAATGAAGTCTTTATTAAGCTTGCATATGTTGTGGAGGGAGAGGATCTGCAGCATTAGTGGATAAAAGCTTAGGCTTCACCTGGTTTCAAAGTAAAATACTCTCTTCGCCTTTATTTCCTCAAATGTAAAATATGGCTGATTACAGTAGTACTTCTTGCATGCTGTAGCTGTGAGTATTACATGAATTACTTCATAAAAACACTGAAATTAATTATTGCTAAATAATATGTTCTTAATAACATTAGCATTATTATTACCACCTGCAGGGTAGTAGTTTATGCTTGTGTATAAATGGTTCTAATAACATTTACTACATTATATGCTTTTTTAATTGTTTATTTTGAATTAATTTAAGGCATACATAATAGTTGCCAAAATAACACAAAGTGTTCCTTACTCCTTCATTTTGCTTTCTCTTTGTTAGCATTTTATTGTAACAGTGGTATAATTGTCAAAACCAAGCAATTAACATTGGTACACTATTATCAACCATATTACAGGCCTAATAACATTACATCAGATTTTCCACGAATGTCCTTTTTTCTGTTTCAGGCTTCTAACTAGGATCCACATTATTTACATTGTTATTTCTCTTCAATATCTTCCAAGTCTGTAAGATTTTCCCAGCCTTTCTTTGTCTTTCATCATGTTGACACTTGAGGAATATTGATAGTTATTTTGTTGAATATCCCTTAATTTGAGTATGTCTGATAATTTTTCATCATAACAATAATGTTATGGACTCTTTGAAAGAATACTTTAGAGACAGTGCTGAATCCTTTTCATTGCATCATATCAAACATCATAGTTACAATGTTTTGCTATAGATGTTATTAACCGTGATCACTTAGTTAAGGTGGCCTCTTTCAAGTTTCTCCATGGCAAAATTACTATTTTTCCATTTGCACTTAATAAATATCTTGGGGATACACTTTGAAATTATGAAATCCTTATGATTTCATAATCAAATTATGAAAACTTTTGCCTGATGATTTAGGATCCATCAGTGGATCTTGTCTTCAGAATTTACTATTGTATTTTTTGCCTAATAGTTACTTTATCTTTTATTATCTTCTTTATCAAAGAAGTTTGTCACCCTCCATATATTTATTTAATAATTATTTTATCAATATAGATTTATAAATATTGATTTTCTTCTGTGAGTTAAAATCCAATACCATCATTTATTTTATCGTTTAAAATTTTTCTCAGATTTTACCATTAGTATATATATATATATTTTTTAAGATTTTATTTATTTATTCATGATAGCCACACAGAGAGAGACAGAGAGGCAGAGACACAGGCAGAGGGAGAAGCAGGCTCCATGCACCGGGAGCCCGACATGGGACTCGATCCCGGGTCTCCAGGATCGCGCCCTGGGCCAAAGGCAGGCGCCAAACCGCTGCGCCACCCAGGGATCCCCACCATTAGTATATTTTTTAATTGTCTTCTGTGTTCTTTCAACAAGACTCTTTTTTAGATCAATTCTTTGCTTTCTGATAATAATATAAGATGTTCCAACCCTTACTGTTTATTCTGAAGTCATTCATGTTTCTGAGGAATCATGATTCCTTTTATTAAGGAATGGTGTTTAGAAAGCAAAATGAAACACTGGATTTGCTGATTTATACAAGACTGTTATCATTTCTAGCATACATATATATAAACACACACACACATATATACATGCACATACATGAATATGACTATTTATGTATCTCTATGTGTACATGTACATACATATATGCATGTGATATAAGCACACAGGCAAAAATGCCTTTATATTACAATTATGAGTTTATTATAGTGCTATTTTATAGCGATCATTTCAGTATGAAGTTGAAAATCTGACTAAATTTTGAACCCGTATCCATATATTTATTTACTGGATACCCAGCCAATGTGACAATTGTAGGGAACTCTAAGCCAGCTGCAGGGTTATAGAAAACATAAATGATAAAATAATCACAGGATTGGTGGTGGAGCAAACTTAGCAATGAAATTGTAAGCATTCCTGTAAGCAGGAAGAAGAAACAAGTGAAAAAGAAATCAGAAGGATCAGGAATGAGTTAACCAAATTGTATAGGTCAGCATGCTAAGAGTGAAATAGAGTAGGACTCAAAGTCAATGATTTAATACCAGAGAGACATCTCTAGGGGGAAAAAAAAATAATTGGAGAAATGAGGACTGAAAGAAAAACTCTAGATAAATTCATTTCTGATCTCAAATTTGAATGAGGAGAAAGAAAATTGAACCTATGATGGTTTTCTCAAAATACTGATAGGATGAGCAGAATATAGAATGCAAAAGAATATTTTTCATGATTCATAGTAGTACTAAGAAATGGCATATGAGATATGAAACCTATTAAAAGTTAGATGTAAAGTAAAACCTGAGAATTATCCTTTAACTTGGATCCAGTGAGGAACATGTAGCAATTACGTTGACAGTTTAGAGTCTAATAAATATCTTTAAGCTTTACCACTCTAATTGTGATCAGAAACAAGTGAGGCTAGGGTATAGTGGTAAATTATCCTAACTGATGAAACGCAGGGTGTCTTCAAACAGCAGTGGATTGTAGGGGATGCAGGGAAGGAAAGGAAAAGGTGATTTTCATTGCCCATTTGAGTCCAATGCTGTGAGTCATCACTGTTACTTAATCCATTATTTGGAAGGAAAAATATGTTCCTCTGTTGGTAGCACTCCTGGGAAATTCTCGAGCAGCATTAACTGCTAATAATCTGGCCTGGCAGAGTGAAAACAATGTGCTTGTTTGAATATAATGTGTCCAAAAGACAAGTCTCATAACATGACTCCACACAGGGTATGTATGGCAGAGTAATGACCCCCTCAAAGATATCCAAATCCTGATCCCTGGAAACCATGAATATATCACTGAGCACTGCAAAAGGGAATTTGTATATGTGATTAAGGTTATAATCTTGAGATGAGAAGATTATCCAGGATTTTCCAGGTAGGCCTAATCTAATCACTTGAGTCTTTAAAATCCGAGAAGATGAGAAATTATATGGATTTGACCTGGCATGCTGGCTTTAAAAAAGGATAAGGGGGTTCACAGAGCAAGAAATGAGGTGGAAAAAAAAAAAAAAAAAAAGAAATGAGGTGGCTTTTGGATCCCTGGGTGGCGCAGCGGTTTGGCGCCTGCCTTTGGCCCAGGGCGCGATCCTGGAGACCCGGGATCGAATCCCACATCGGGCTCCCTGCATGGAGCCCGCTTCTCTCTCTGCCTGTGTCTCTGCCTCTTGCTCTCTCTCTCTCTGTGACTATCATGAATAAATAAATAAAATCTTTAAAGAAAAAAAAAAAAAAAAAAAAAAGAAATGAGGTGGCTTTTAAAAGTTGGAACTGGCCTACAATTTACAACCAGCAAGAAAACAGAGCCTTTAGTTCTATAATTGCAAGGAACAACGGAATCTAACAGATTTTCCCCTAGAGCCTCCGGAGAGGAACACAACCCTCTAACATCTTGATCTTCACCCAGTGAATCCCATGTCAGACTTCTGACCTACAGAATTGTTAAGATAATAGATATGTGGGTTTAAAGCCACTAAGCTTATGGTAATTTGTTATAGCAGTAGTAGGAATTAATACACTGAGTTTTGCTTTAATTCTGTCTATATAGAGGAGCTTGAGAACAATCAGGGAAGCTGAAATGATTAAATTGAAAGCAAAATTACACTAAAATAGGTAGGAGGTAAAAGAAAATGAGTCTATGTTAAGCACTGATTAAAAATATAACGTGTCTAGCGTTATATAAGAAATTATCATGTATAATCACCTCAATAACCCTATCAGATAGGTATCATTTTGCCCATTCTATACCTTTGGAAACTGATGCTTAATTGGAACAGTTGGGTAATATTCTAAAGGATATATGATTATGAAGAAATGATGTTGTAATTTCCAGCTAATGTAGGTCATGCTTCAAAGCCATATCCAACAAAAGGCCATGTTTCCTAATACATCTGGTCTCTGTTAAGTCCTGTGATAAATGCTTTATGTGTATTGTCTTATTTACTACTTAAAACAATTTTACTGAGATCAACTATAAGCTAGCATTTTAAAGAAGGAAAACATCACTCATTAGAACAGGGTTTGTTTTCCGGATTTTTTTTTTAAGTGAAATTGGAAGAACTGAGCTTTGAAGAGATAAATGGCATTTAGGTTGCTAGAGAATACCAAGGAAAGCAGCAAGAAGCTCCAAAGTTGCATTGTGTTTAGTGTGTTTTTTAATATCAAAAATATTAGATTTTTTTTTATTTATTTATGATAGGCACACAGTGAGAGAGAGAGAGAGGCAGAGACACAGGCAGAGGGAGAAGCAGGCTCCATGCACCGGGAGCCCGACGTGGGATTCGATCCCCGGTCTCCAGGATCGCGCCCTGGGCCAAAGGCAGGCGCCAAACCGCTGCGCCATCCAGTGATCCCTAATATCAAAAATATTAGAAACACTAAGAATTGTGTTCATATGAGATAAAATATGTCCATATGACTGTGTACATTTTATAATATTGTCACTGTTTTCTGATGTACTATTTATGTAGGCTATTTTGCTTCATCTGACCACACTAATGGTTGTTCATTAAATGGATAGGATGTGGAAATTCACCTGATTATTAAAGAAAACTTTAAGAAAAGCTTATCAAACATGTAACTAAGGGAGAATTTATCACATATGATAATCTATAAGTATAGATTTTAGAAATTTAAATTATAATTTAAATATGCTATAGCATATTTATAGTCTTTAATCTATAGTTGTTTAAGCTTTATTCATGAAATACACACTAGAAGTAACTTTAAAGGGATAGTTGTAAAAATAAGTTATCAAAAAAATAGCCTTTGTTAATTAGCAAATAGAATTTGCTAAATTTTGATTGCCACACCTGAAGCAATGAGACAATTTTGCTCAATTTCGTTTCTTTCTTTTTTTTTTTTTTTCTGGTTTTGTCACTAGGATGGAGTATTGGCATTTGCATGCTCCATTTATTCTGTGAAGTATAGTAATATGCTGTACCATTTTGACCTTTTGGAAAGTCTGAAATTTAATTAGTTGACTATTTTCCACTAGTCATCATCTCAACCTCACCGAGTTGTGAGAAAGGATAGGCTAGCCATAAAATGTTTGAACAATGATTAAGGCTTTAACATTTCATATATCTTTAATCCTCATGATCCTCTCAGTTCTGTTCCAGGAATCTCAGATATATAACCAGCATGTGATTATATCGAAATCCTGATAATATAGCATGATGCTTATTGCAACACACCTATCATGATGCTTAAAAAATTTAGCTCACTCTCCACATATCTAGGAAATGGTGTTCTTTATAGTGAATGTTTTAGCTTATAATAGATTTGATGGGTAGGAAAATTATTTATTATTTTGATGTCTAGAAGTTTTGTTTTTTATTGCTGATGAAATGAAGGGCAGTCATGTAGAGGTGCCATAAATTACATGAAAGAAATAATCTAGCCTGTGCTATTTTTTAAAAATCTGCTATTAGTCTTACATATGTTTCTTCCAATTTATATTGGTTAATACAGAAATGAATAAAATGCTTTAAGCATTGTATTTTTTCCCCCAATGAGTGCATGGCCAATAGAAATTGGATATGTAGTACTTTACTTATAACCGCATTTCTGGCCAGTGAATTTTATGTTCTGAAAATAACTTTTTAATGTATGTGATATTGATAAGAATTTATATTTTGTATTCAAACATGATTTTTTTGTGTGTGTGAAAAGCTAAACTATAGTCATACTTAAAGCCAGCAATATTTAAGGTCAATGTAATATTCTAGCTTTTCAACTCATATCCAAGGAAGATCTTTTAAAACAAGGATAATTTTTCTTTGTCACTTACTGGTGATCATATATCTCTTTCTTATCTGTACACAAATTGTGTTAAAGATAAATTGACGATGGGGAATAAGGAATGCCCTTATTGTGATGAGCACTGGGTGTTGAATGGAAATGTTGAATCACTATATTGTACACCTGAAACTAATATTAAACTATATGTTAACTATACTGGAATTTAAATAAAAACTAAAAAAAATGTTTTTAAACAAACAGACATTACATACGTATGGACAGTTAAAATGATATACAGTGGGCCCCCACCTGGGAGGCTCAATGAACATCTGCCTTCAGCTCAGGGCATGATCCTAGGGTCCTGGGATAGAGTCCCACATTAGGCTCCCTAAAGGGAGCCTGCTTCTCCCTCTGTCTGTGTCTCTGCCTCTCTCTCTGGGTGTCTCTCATGAATAAATAAATAAATTAAAAAAAAAAAGATACACAATGGCATATCAGCTTATGAAGGCTTTTAAATCTAGGATACCATCTTAAACCTGGCATCTACATGTTGGTTATAGAACTCAGGAGGTATTATCCACATGACTTGCTTGTTACAAAAACAAATAAAAAGTACTGGAAGACTTAGCATTAGTTTGTGCTTTATGGTTTAGTGAAATAGGCTTAAAAGTCAGAAAGTATTTTCTTTTTATATATTCATAGTTTCACCTTCCCCAACATTCTCATTGGTTCTCAGAGCTCTCCTGCCCATGGCTAAATTCTTTTCTCTTTGCCACTAAATCAAATGCTAATCAGACTCTTTCCCCCAAAATGACATATTTTAAAATAATTATACTCCACTTACGCACTTTGTAAGAATGGGAACACTTTAATTAAGCCAAGTGAACAGGCTTTGAATTGTTACAAAGTAATTCACACCAAGGGAATAGTTATAAACAGTATAATAATTCAAGTCCATGAATATATTTTTATTATTACAAAGCGATATTTTAAAAACTCTCTCATTTGCTTGAGAAATCACATGAGGACACATTACACTTTATAATACCAGTTTCCTAAAATGAGAATAATTTTGAAAAATATAGAAGCTAAGGCCAAAGGAGGAATCTCTAGATGCCAAATTTGTTAATCTTCCCTAAAATAGTCAGTGTGTTTCATAATGATTCTATTGGCTTCTCTCCTGCAATGGCAGAATATAGGAGAGAAAAATAAAACCTATATATATATATGCATATTGTGGTGTTTTTTCCCAATACAGACGACTAATACTATATATATTAATGATAGCACATTTGAAAAATTATTTGCCAGCTACACAATGTCTGGTTTCATTCCTAATGACATCAACAAAGATCTGTTCTCTAGAGTCTAGACTGTGACATTCATGAGTAATTGACAAAATAGCCGTGGAACATGGCAGTTGTATTCTTATTTATTATATCAGGTGTATTATTTTATTCATGTATTCATTACTATTATTATTGTCATCTTTAGGCATTTGTGATTCTTCTGATGCAACTTAAAGTATCCCATGGATGATCACTTTTCTTTAACATTATTTTCATCAAAAATCACATTCTATGTAGTACTCAAGAAGCTCTCACATTTCTATCTTCAGCTAAGATTCTAAGTAGTCAGAGATGAGGTAGCAGTAGTATGTAACATATTCTCCAAAACAAACCCAGGGGTTATTTTTTTAAATTATCGTTATTTATTACAAATGTCTTCTTTGGTATTGAGGGAGTAATTGGGAACATTTTTATTGTAACAACTTCCCTTTTCTTAGACATGCACAATGCATGCACATGCACAGTCCTATCACTGGGTTAAACCTTAAAGAAAACTTGGTCAGTTAGTTAATTAATTTAGAATAGTCTACTTTGCTCACCAATATTTCTGATTCTTTTTGTTGTTGTTGTGTTTGCCCATCTCTGAATTTATAGGAGGCATAGTGAATTGCTTTTAAAGGAGAATTTGTTTCACTTTTAGGTGGAAATATTTAACATTTAATAGTCAGTTGGTGATTCTTCATGATATTTTTCCCAGGTCACCATGATAATGGAAGTACGTATCAATACAGATACTGCATAAAATTAGAGTATTTTTGAAATGAGAAGTCATAACTTGAAGGGTCTTCCTTAAAGAATTGACTGGACTCAGGGATGCCTGGGTGGTTCAGTGGTTGAGCATGTGTCTTTGCTCAGGTCGTGATCCCAGGTCCTGGGATTGAGTTCCATGGGAGCCTGCTTCTCCATCTGCCTATGTCTCTGTCTCTGTCTCTGTGTCTCTCATGAATAAATAAATAAAATCTTAAAAAAAAAAAAAGAATTGCTAGACTCACAGTGAGCGAATGTTTGGTTGTTTCAAGTCACTGATTTTTTGAACTATTTATTACTGAGGTACTGAAGGGTAACTTACTCTATTCTAAATTATACCAAAGCCAATTTCTACCTGAAATATTTACCAGCGGTGCAAATAGAAAGGGTGTATGTATTTTAAATAAGCAGAAATAGATATATGATCAAAAGAACTGTGGGTGAGCAAAATAAATGACACCATCGCATGAATGGGAACAAGGAAAATAACTGGATAGTAATGTTTTTCCGGGAAGACACTCCACAAAAACCAAAGCTATAGAGGTCAGAAATCCTCTCTGTGACAAATTTTCCCACAGGCTTCAGGTTTCTGTAAATAGGGCTTCTTGAGCATTATCAGTGCTATTACAGGAGCACCTTAATTGTATGTTTCCAAATCTTAACTCATCATTTCTCCCTAAAAATATTCTATAATTTTATCTCATTTCATTATCACTTGCCCAGTCACTTCATCCAGAAACCCAGAGGGAATGATTTCTTCTTCTCCCTTTACCCTTTCATCTAGACACAGATGCTATGGATTCCAATCCTTAACATAATTCCTTTGTTTCTTTTGCTTGCTTTGCTACTCCCTTACTACTTCATTATCATTTGCCTGGTGTAGCCAATTAATTGGCCTTCCTATATCCATTTATTTTAACCTTTAGCCAAGCCTCCAGAAAAATCCTGAGAGAAAGTATTTCGAAATTGCAAATCTGGTCTTGTTACTTCCACATATGAAATCTTCAGTGTTTCCCAACCTTTCTGGTAGTAGAATTTTTTATGGAATCCCTGTCCTTGGAAATATTTCTTGTAAAAATTACTTTTAAAAACTTAGTTTATGAATCACTTATGTTTGGTTATTTACAAAGCATAGAGGTATATTAAAAATTCAAAGAATGTTTAATTTTGTTTCATTGATTTTTTCAAATTTGTTGAACAATGAACCCCTCTTATTCATTTATAATATCTATTAACAACCTGCAGATCTGCTTTTCCAGATGGACTCCAGGATAAATGTCAAGCCTCTTAACATATCATGCCAGCCTGTTTGCTTCCCCAGATCTATATTTAGCCTTTAGTTTTACACTCTGGGGATTATAAAATGCTCTTAAGTCACTGCACATTCTTAGTTATTTTTCACCTTCCTAGGGTTGCTTTTGTATTCTCTCTAGAATGCCTTCCCCATCCAAACGTTATCTGCCTAACTGCTGTTAAATCTTTGTGTTTCAGCTCAGGTGTAAATTATTTCCAGAAGCCATCTTCATATATACCTGTATCTATCATTTTGATTTTTATAATAAATACTTATTATCTATTTAAGTGTCTTTTCTCCTTAAGAATAAAAAACTTTTGAGAGTAAGGCTCATCTTTTTTTTTTTTTTCTCTTGCATTTCAGTCCCTGGGAGATATTTTGTGTTTAATAAATATTTATAGATGAATGCAGAAAGAAATGTATACTCAAAAAATAAGTAATGTATTAAGTGATAATTATATGAGTGACTGTATATTACACATTAATGTGAATTAACTTTAAATGTTGAATTCCAATGGCGGTGAATTGCAATTCATTTCAAACTCTTTCTTGATCTTGATGAGCTTTTTTTTTTTTTTTTTTCAGAAAAAAAATTCCAATATTTTTTATTTATCGTGTCATAGAGAATGCTTCTTTCCCACTCCTGATGTGTCTGTCTTGTAAACAGAGTTCAAATAGCATAATTCCAATTACTTACTTCACTTCAGGGAGTGGAGATAACAATTTGATTGGTTAATGTCAGTAAAGTAAGAGATCATGCTTGACTCAGCCACTTCATTGGCCTTTTTTAAGACCCAAGTCGGATTATGAAGTTCCTACAGCACATTCACAATATATAAATTTATCATGACCAGTTAAAACTGTCAGCCTTTGCTATTCACAAAATTTTTTGTATATGTTTGCTTTTAAACCTTTTTATGAAGTATGTGTTTTAATTTGATGAAACATATCTATAAAAATTGCTATCCTGGATTCCCCACAATTCAGAAAATATTAGGTTATGCTTTAATGAGGTAGGCTTACTCTCAAGATCATGGTTCATTTGTGTTTTGCCATATTGGTTTTGCTTCTGTTTCCCTGGGTGACAGGATGCAGTTATTTTTTTCTGTGGAGTCCTTAGCATTTGTATTTTGCCATGATGTTGGGCCTCCATTTCCAGATTCTTCTAAGTCCCTTCCACCAGCTTTAGTCTGCATTCAAATAACACATCTGAGAAGTCTCCAGAATCTGTGTTTCTTATAGAAACTTGCACTTAGATAATGAACCTGAATTCTAGATCATTGCTCATTGTCTCTACTTTGAGGTCCTGTAAGTGCCACTACTTGAGAACCAATCCTTTCCTCTTCTCCATCTCATCACCATCAGTCTCTTTCCTTTTTACTGTTTCTCAGTAAAGGCAACATCATTCTCAGAATCACCTAGATGTGAAAAATCTGATTTTCTTAAACTTTTTCTACCTAGAAACCCAAATTCTTAAAGTTTCTACTTTTACATTGTGCTTAGAAGCTTTTATGCACCATATTTTTGGAGATCTCGCTCTGTGAGCCAATACAACAGAATCCACACTTTTCCTCTCTATATCAACTTGTTTTGCTTCTTATCTTGTATAAACTGACCCTTTGGCTATACTAAATCTACAATCATAATTTTCAGTGGAAGTCTCATAATATTTTTACTGGCTCATAGTATAATCTTATGTAAAACAACAATAACCAAACAACAGAAAACACCTCATTTTGTTGTATAGGCATACTGTTTGCTGTGTAATCTCAAATGGTTCATGGAAGTTATATTTTTCAAAATTGAACAGAATATAGATGCTCTTTCAAGTCAGGCATTTAGTTATTATGGCTATGACATAAATTTTTGGTTCCTAATAAATCAGATGTCTTTGTGCAAACAAAACTTGTATCCTTACATAATACATTCTAAAATTCTAAAATTATGCATATCTATATATTGATACACATATACTTTTTCTTCATAAGCATCATAGATTAGCTGCACTCTATGTGTATCAATAATCTTTATGTTATTTTTGCGCAGTACTTATTAAAACTTCTTTTAAGTGAATAAATATTTATTGATAATTTTCTAAAGGTTATGTACTTCATTCTTATTCTGAAGTCTTATTTCTGGATTTGGAAATCCACAAAAGAATGATGTGCCTAAATCATATTATTTTGGTCTCTTAAGACAGGACTGCCAAGCCAGTGTTTTGTGGCTCACCAGATCACAATTTTACTGAGATATTGATTTATCTCTTGAGAGAACCACACAGGACCTGAGGGCAGGATCTTTCAGATTGGTTGCTCTGTCCCTAAGAAGTTAGGGACAAAGGGACAATATATAAATACAAGGTTATCATTCTATATGTGTACTTTAGTTTGAAACTGGTTGGAAATGTGCTACAGATGTTTTTAAATAAAATGTTTCTATGATACTATGGCATGTATTTACATTGAACTATATCATGTGAAAGATTGTACTATAATTACACCAGATGTCTGTAAGAATCTAACTTATTACTGTATCAGTTAGGGATCAATCAGAGAAACAGAAATAGTAAAAGATGTAATATGTATACGTATTTATATATAAACTATATATAGATATAAATTCTAAAGATCTATTTTATATAGAGAGATATATATTTATAGATATATATCTATAGATATATATATCTATAGATATATATTGGGTATTATATATTTATCTATGTATTTATCTCTGTATTTATATACAGAGGGAGATTGGGAGGAGAGGGAGAGGAAGTTGTTTCAAGGAATTGGCTGATGTGATTGTAGAGAACAAGACAAGTTTGAAATCCATAGTGTAGCCCATCAGGAAGGGCATGATGAAACTCTCAGACATGAGTTGATGCTGCTATTTATAGGTAGAACTTATGCTTCCTCAGGGAAGCCTTGTTTTACTCTTAAAGTCTTTGAACTGATTGAATCAAGCATATCCAGATTACCTAGGATAATCTACCTGATTTAAAGTCAACTGATTATGAACTTTAACCAACTATACATATTATCTTTCACAGCAACACCTAGATTAGTATTTGATTGAATAATTGGCAATATATATCTTAGCCATGTTGATTAATAATACTGGCCTACATAACTACAAAGCTCATATAATCTTTTTTTTTTAATTCACATAATCTTAATGACGCTCAAAGTAGAACTCTTCTTCTTCTTCTTCTTCTTCTTCTTCTTCTTCTTCTTCTTCTTCTTCTTTTTCTTCTTCTTCTTCTTCTTTCTTCTTCTTTAATAAACCTTCAGGACCAGGAACATATGATATACTTATGGGAATGTTATTTTAATCTGTGTGCTTTCTTTGAGTCTGTTTATTTTGCCTTATTGGTACCATGAATCAGATAACTGACCATAAATTCTGTGATACAAACACTAAGTGGACCTCATTGCATCATACCCTTGTATATGACCTTCTCCTTGAGTTTGGACAGAATCTATCACTTGCCTCTAACAAATAGAATATAGCAAAGGTGATGAGATGTCACTCCTATAATTACAATACATCACATAAGATTCTGACTTAGGAGACTGGGATGAAAAATTTTACTACTGGTCTTGAAAAAGTAAACAGTCATATTATGAACTTGTTATGGAGAAACCAAAAAACATGAAATTTCAATGACCTGTAAGACCTGAGGGCAGCTTCTAGTCAACAGGTGTTAAGAAACTTTGACCTACAATCATATGAGTGTAAGGAGATTAATTTTACTAACACCGTGAAAGAGCTGGGAAGGAGATTCTTCCCTAGCCATACCTCTAGATGAAAATGCAGCATGACCCAAAGCATTAGGATCCTGAGCACAGAAGCCAGCCTAACTGATGCTTGATTCTTGATCAAGAAAACTGTGAAATAGGGATCCCTGGGTGGTGCAGCGGTTTAGCGCCTGCCTTTGGCCCAGGGTGCGATCCTGGAGACCCGGGATCGAATCCCACGTCGGGCTCCCGGTGCATGGAGCCTGCTTCTCCCTCTGCTTATGTCTCTGCCTCTCTCTCTCTCTCTCTCTCTCTGTCTCTGTAACTATCATAAATAAATTTTAAAAAAAAACTGTGAAATAGTAGATGACTGTTGCCTTAAATCACTAAGTTTTTTATCATTTGCTATGCAGAAACACAAATTAATAGGATTCCCTTTCTTTATTTCTGGTTAGGGAGGCCTAATTCTTGGTTGGGATTCTGTTAGCAAGACATTTTATAGCAATCTCATTAAGTTTATCCCTCACTCAATATTATGTCAACAAGAAAGGTGATATTTTGACTTCTATGTTTTTTACTGCTTCTTTTATTGATTCAGAATTTACACTAAGTAGGGATTGTTTTAATTAGTTTACATGAGAGACTACACTGGTCTGGTTCCTGATCTGGGGCTTTAGGAAATATAAGAATGAGTGGAATGTGCAGGACCAAATAATAAATAGATTTTTGGTGGAGCTTCTGGGCTCCAAAACTTTTGAACTTATTGTAAGGCCCAGGTTAGGGCAATTTTTCTTCACAGTTTTTACAAGTATTGATAGCTTTAACATTTTTACTCAGTCTAATGATTTTTCTGTGAGGTCTTGATCATGAGGAAATTTTAGTCTTGTAACTGTAAGCATTGACCTTTATCCACTGTCCAGGCAGTCGTCCAAAAATTGTGTGACTTGTTTACCTTGACATCATTCTGAGGCCTCTCTCACTCACCCTGTGCTAATTATCCGCATGAATATCTGAGATCAATATTCTGGCTTTACTCTCAGAAACATATTACTTAAAAATAAAAGGTAATAGGCGACCCTACCATGTCAGAGGTAGAAGATCCACTTGTAAAGATATATAGCCAGATGACTTCATAACAATGTTAAAGCCAAGGTACCTTTACAGAGTAGTTCTTCTGAGGTGACTGAGTAATTAGGCATAGTGCAAGGAAGTAGAACAAAAGATGGAGAAATTACAGGATACTTGAAATGAACAAAAGATAGTGGTTCAGGAAATCATTTCAGTAGTAGAGTGGCACAGGCAGAGAAAATGGAGAAACAAAAGAGCAGAGGGAAGTATTTTAAAGGAGACTTGAAGCTTCAAAGGATAATTAGACCTATAGTCTAAGTTAGAAAAGAGGGAGTATATCTATGACAACTCTATCAAATCTAACTGCCTTTTTAAAGACAAAGTTACAAAGGAGGAGGTTTGACTGGTTACTTGGTGAAAGAACACGACTGGAGACCAAGGATGTCTAATAAAAAAAGGAAAAGGATCAGTTAAGTAGAAGACTGGAATGACAACCCTAGGGAAAAAAAGGATCCAGGAAATTAAAAATCATACTTCTCAACGCTTAGTTTTATCTGATGCACACAAAAGACAACTTGTCTTTAAAAACCTTTTGATAGCAAAATATTACTTTACCTGAATTCCATTGGGAAAAAAGTTGACTAGAGGTTATTTAAGCTCTTTACAAACCTTACTTTATGTGAACATTCATATGTTTGCTGCAGAGATGCTACTGTGTTGTGTTACAGAGTAATCACTTTCCCCATATGGGTCTTGCATAAAATATAGTATATGGACAATTTCACATTTCTATAATATCCAAATTTTGAATTCTGCAACATGCTTACCTCCAAGTGCATGGAATAGAGATTGTTGAATTCCTTCAAGAAACACCCTTTCACACCTGAAGATAGAAAAGACATTACACAAACTACTGGAAAACTACCTACAGTTTATGAGAGCATACAGAAAATGTAGAGTGTAGGTGGTGGCGTGCATATTGCCTGTCTCCTGAGAAAAAGTTATGATAATTTATGGATCTAACATTCTAAAGGATGGGAAAAACTATGATAACCCAGGTTAAAGAAGAGTTATATCTGACCAATAAAAATTTAATATAAGCCTAACATGAATTTCGGTTCCCTTGGAAAGTATCATTTGAATAGGATTTCCTAATGAAGATTAAGACAGCTTCCAAAGAGACCACTGGTGCTATTAGAGACCTTATATAGCAAAGGTCCAAGAGCATATTTTGTAAATTTATTTTCTACTGGCTCAATCTCATTTTTCTTCCTATTTTCTTTCCCATATATTTTATATTTTATTTTTTTACTTTATCTTATGTGTACTTCACCAAATCTTTTTCAGTCCTACTAAAAGAAATGGTATGTAAGCAAACACAAATAAATATATCTGTATCATAGTAGCCAGGTTAATGTTTCTAAGGTGTAATTTCAATAACATCACTATTCTACTAAAAAATCCTTGATTGGATACCCATTGCTTATTCAACATAAAAGATATTCTATATTTCAGTTCTTATATTCCACGATTTTCTGTATTCTCTCAAGAATGTAGTAAACCTTAAATACTATTTTTAAAGAATACATATGTTTCTGAGAACTTTAATAAATGTGTTCATTTGTTTTTTCCATTTTCAATTGATGTGTAAGAAACTACCTTAAAACTTAGTGACAAGCCAGGGAGGTACTATTTCTCTTGACTGTGTAGACTGGGATTTGAGGCAGGACTTTTCTAGGCGGTTTTTCTATGGAACCATCCGGGAAGTTTATTCAGCTGCCTTCAGCTGGCAACTGGCTTATACTGGAACGTCTAACAAGGCTTTGCTCACTAGTGTGGTGATTCTGTATTCCTCCACGTGGCCACTTTCTTCCCTTGTATCATTTTTTCCAGAGCTTCTTTTTGTTGTCTTTCTCTTTCCCCTTCAGAATAGCCTGAATTTGCTTACAGCATGGTGATTGGCTTTACAAAACAGGAGGAATGAAAGCTGACAGTCTTCTTTAGGCCTAGATTTGGGAGATACAGAACAATACATCTGCTGCATTCTGTTGCTTAATGTAAGTGAAAATGCATGTACTGTAAAGGTGTGACAGATTGTTAATGACTCTATTTAGTGGTTATCTGTTATTCAAAAATACTTATTCACATATTTAACATAGCAAGAAACTAAATATTGGCAATATGGGTACCGGAGACATACTTTTATTCAAAACTATCTATTTACATTTTTCATAGGTCAGACACACATAGCCTTATTTAATTGAACTATGTGTTTAATAATAAATACAAATACTAATCTAATATCTTTAAAATCTGATTCTAGATTGTTATATTGATAACAAAAAAATTCAAGGAGCTTTTTGCAACTGTAACAAGGGGAACATCATTTAATTTGGGGGGTTAATGAGTAATTTCTGGACTGGAGATGAAGGTTGAATACAAGTAACAAGATGAAGTATTAGAAAGAGTTTGGTGGAATGTCAAGCAGAGATAAAATGTGCCAACACAGGTATGATAATATAGCAACATTCGGGTTAGCGAGTGCTAGTAGATTGAAGAGATTAAGAGAAATAGTAGCTTGAAATGAGGTTAGAGAAGCAGGCTAGAACTGAGTTCTGGGTCTTGCAACCTATAGTAGGGGTCTTTGTCTTTATTCTTACAGTAATGAACTCTTATTGGTAAGGATTGATATGATTGTCTTCTTTATGTTTAAAGTTTACATTGGCTGCAAGGTATGCAATGGATTGGGGGAAATAAATGCACATAGGGAAGAATATTTATTTAAATGATTATTGCAACCCTACGACCCAGCAATTGCACTACTAGGTATTTACCCCAAAGATACTGATGTAGTGAAATGATGGACATTTGCACCCTAATATTCACGCAGCAATGTCCACAATAGCCAAACTGTGGAAGGAGCCACAATGTCCTTCGACAGATAAATGGATAAAGAAGATGTGGTCTATATATACAATGGGATATTACTCAGCTATCAGAAAGGACAAATACCCACCATTTGCTTTGATGTGGATGGAACTGGAGGGTATGATGCTAAGTAAAATAAGTCAGCCAGAGAGAGACAATTATCATATGGTTTCATTCATATGTGGAATATAAGATGCGGTGAAAGGCACCATAAGGGAAGGGGGGAAACTGAGTGGTAAAAAATTAGAGAGGGAGAAAAACCATGAGAGACTCCTAACTTTGGTAAACAAAGGGTAGCAGAAGGGGAGGTTGGTGGGGAGGATGGAGTAACGGGGTGACCAGCACTAAGGATGGGAGGAACACTGGGTATACTTTATGTTGGCAAATTGAATTTAAATAAAATAAAAAAAAAATAGATGACTATTGCAGTAATTGAGGCAAGGGATGCTGGTAGCTTCATCTTGGTGGTTGGAGATGGAGTTGGATAGGGGCTCAGAGATGAGACTTTTTTTTTTTTAAGTAAAATCAACAGAACTTGGTGAATTATTGGGCAGAGTAATTAGTGAAAGACATATATCAAGGATATAACTTTCTCAGAATGTGAAATTATCTTTCCAGTTTTCTGGCTTGAGAAGCTGAGTGAATTTTGGAAATGTGATTCTTCAGTGCCTTTGACATTTCCAAGTTAGAATGCTAAGTAGGGTCTTGGATATACATGGGATATATAAGATGGACATTTTTCTGCTGAATTTTATTTTTTAAATAGTTTATTTTATAAATTTAGTTGAGAATACATTATCATATCTATGTGTATACTTACATCCGCTATTAACACCTTAACATTATTGCATCTCCAAAGTAAATTTTAGATTGAATTAACACAGCTCCTAAGAATTATGTACAGTTTTAGCTCTTTCTCCTGAAATTATTTCGTGTATATTAGATTTATCTATTTCAGTACAATACTTCTTCAGAATCATACATTACAATCTTCTCAGAGTCTGGCATTTTCTTTTCTCCAGGTTCTTCCTACAGAAATAAAAACATACTTAGAATTTATAATCATGCAATATAGAACTTATTTAATATGTTATCTATTCAAATACAAATAATACCTGCATTTCAAACAAGGTAGAAAAGAGAGACTCTTTTTTTTTCTCTTCTTTGAAGAAAATCACACTAAGTCTGGTATTTCAAAATCTGTTAGCTGTAGCTTAGTACTATTTCATGTTAAAACATTACACTTCTCAGGTAACAATCTCTAACATGTGCATTTAAATTCAGGATTTACTTTAAAGGACATTTTTCTTTGCTCTAGGACAGATGTGTTTTGTTCCTCATGTTAAAGAGTCCGAGGAGGAGGAGGGCAAGATGCAGAAGAGTAGGGTCCCCAAGTCACCTGTCCCCACCAAATCACCTAGATAACCTTCAAATCATCCTGAAAATCTACGAATTCGGCCTGAGATTTAAAGAGAGACCAGCTGGAATGCTGCAGTGAGAAGAGTTCGTGCTTCTACCAAGGTAGGAAGACGGGGAAAAAGAAATAAAGACACAAAAGGCCTCCGAGGGGGAGGGGCCCGCGAGGAGCCGGGCTGAGGCCGGGGCGAGTGTCCCCAGGACAGGAGAGCCCCGTCCCGGAGGAGCAGGAGCTGCACCGACCTTCCCGGGGGAAAGGGGCTCGCGGGGAGGTGGAGCAGGACCCGGGAGGGCGGGGAAGCCCTCGGGCTCCGGGGACACTAACAGACACCTGCGCCCCGGGAGAGTGCGCCGAGCTCCCTAAGGGCTGCAGCGCGCACGGGGGACCCGGAGCAGCTCGGGGGGCTCGGGGGCGGCTCCGCGGAGGGGGCTGCCGGGCGGGAGCAGCTCGGGGGGCTCGGGGGCGGCTCCGCGGAGGGGGTTGCGGCGGGAGCAGCTCGGGGGGCTCGGGGGCGGCTCCGCGGAGGGGGCTGCGGGGCGGGAGCAGCTCGGGGGGCTCGGGGGCGGCTCCGCGGAGGGGGCTGCGGGGCGGGAGCAGCTCGGGGGGCTCGGGGCGGCTCCGCGGAGGGGGCTGCGGGGCGGGAGCAGCTCGGGGGGCTCGGGGCGGCTCCGCGGAGGGGGCTGCTGGGAGGGAGCGAATCCAACAGCGCAGGCTCCGGAGCACAGGGCGCCGGGACACAGCCCAGGATCCCGCCTCCCCCGGGACAGGCAGAGGCCGGGAGGGCCCAGGACAGCGAGGACGCTCCTGCCCCAGCTGAGCAGATCAGCGGCCCCGCCCGGAGCCTCCAGGCCCTGCAGACGGAGAGCCCCGGAGCTACTGCGGGGGCTGACTCCAGGGCTGCAGAGCTGGCCCCGCCACTGCGGTTGTTCCTCCTGGGGCCTCACGGGGTGAACAACCCCCACTGAGCCCTGCACCAGGCAGGGGCAGAGCAGCTCCCCCAAGTGCTCACACCTGAGAATCAGCACAGCAGGCCCCTCCCCCAGAAGACCAGCTGGACGGACAAGTTCCAGGGGAGTAAAGGGACTTAAAGTACACAGAGTCAGAAGATACTCCCCCGTGTTTTTTTTTTTTTTTTTTTTGTGTGTGTGTGTGTGTGTGTGTGTTTTGCTTTTTGATTTGTTTGCCTCCCCCACCCCTTTTTTCCTTCCTTTTTTTTCTTTCTCTCTTTCTTCTCTTTTTTCTTTTTTTCTTCCTTTTTTCTTTTTTCTTTTTCTCTTTTCTTTCCTTCTTTCTCTCTTCTCTTTTTCTCTTTTTCCCAATACAACTTGTTTTTGGCCACTCTGCACTGAGCAAAATGACTAGAAGGAAAACCTCACCTCAAAAGAAAGAATCAGAAACAGTCCTCTCTCCCACAGAGTTACAAAATCTGGATTACAATTCAATGTCAGAAAGCCAATTCAGAAGCACTATTATATAGCTACTAGTGGCTCTAGAAAAAGCATAAAGGACTCAAGAGACTTCATGACTGCAGAATTTAGATCCAATCAGGCAGAAATTAAAAATCAATTGAATGAGATGCAATCCAAATTGGAAGTCCTAATGAGGGTTAACAAGGTGGAAGAATGAGTGAGTGACATAGAAGACAAGATGATGGAAAAGAGGGAAACTGGGGAAAAAAAGAGACAAACAATTAAAAGACCATGAAGATAGATTAAGGGAAATAAACGACAGACTGAGGAAGAAAAATCTACGTTTAATTGGGGTTCCCTAGGGAGCCGAAAGGGACAGAGGGCCATAATATGTATTTGAACAAATCCTAGCTGAAAACTTTCCTAATCTGTGAAGGGAAACAGGCATTCAGATCCAGGAAATAGAGAGATCCCCCCCTAAAATCAATAAAAACCGTTCAAACCTCGACATCTAATAGTTAAGCTTGCAAATTTCAAAGATAAAGAGAAGATCCTTAAAGCAGCAAGAGACAAGAAATCCCTGACTTTTATGCAGAGGAGTATTAGGGTAACAGCAGACCTCTCCACAGAGACCTGGCAGGCCAGAAAGGGCTGGCAGGATATATTCAGGGTCCTAAATGAGAAGAACATGCAACCAAGAATACTTTATCCAGCAAGGCTCTCATTCAAAATGGAAGAAGAGATAAAGAGCTTCCAAGACAGGCAGGAACTGAAAGAATATGTGACCTCCAAACCAGCTCTGCAAGAAATTTTAAGGGGGATTCTTAAAATTCCCCTTTAGGAAGAAGTTCAGTGGACAATCCACAAAAACAAGGACTGAATAGATATCATGATAACACTAAACTCATATCTTTCAATAGTAACTCTGAACGTGAACGGGCTTAATGACCCCAACAAATGGTGCAGGGTTTGAGACTGGATAAAAAAGCAGGACCCATCTATTTGCTGTCTACAAGAGACTCATTTTAGACAGAAGGACACCTACAGCCTGAAAATAAAAGGTTGGAGAACCATTTACCATTCCAATGGTCCTCAAAAGAAAGCAGAGGTAGCAATCCTTATATCAGATAAACTAAAATTTACCCCGAAGACTGTAGTGAGAGATGAAGAGGGACACTATATCATACTTAAAGGATCTATCCAACAAGAGGACTTAACAATCCTGAATATATATGCCCTGAATGTGGGAGCTGCCAAATATTTAAACCAATTAATAACCAAAGTGAAGAAATACTTAGATAATAATACAATTATACTTGGTGACTTCAATCTAGCTCTTTCTATACTCGATAGGTCTTCTAAGCACATCTCCAAAGAAAGGAGAGCTTTAAATGATACACTGGACCAGATGGATTTTACAGATATCTACAGAACTTTACATCCAAACTCAACTGAATACATATTCTTCTCAAGTGCACATGGAACTTTCTCCAGAATAGTCCACATACTGGGTCACAAATCGGGTCTGAACCTATACCAAAAGATTGGGATCATCCCCTGCATATTCTCAGATCACAATGCCTTGAAATTAGAACTAAATCACAAAAAGAAGTTTGGAAGGACCTCAAACACGTGGAGGTTAAGGACCATCCTGCTAGAAGATGAAAGGGTCAACCAGAAAATTAAGGAAGAATTAAAAAGATTCATGGAAACTAATGAGAATGAAGACACAACCATTCAAAATCTTTGGGAAGCAGCCAAAGCAGTCCTAAGGGGGAAATACATCGCCATACAAGCATCCATCCAAAAACGAGAAAGAACTCAAATACAAACTAACCTTACACATAAAGGAGCTAGAGAAAAAACAGCAAATAGATCCTACACCCAGCAGAAGAAGAGAGTTAATAAAGATTCAAGCAGAACTCAATGAAATTGAGACCAGAAGAACAGTGGAACAGATCAACAAAACCAGGAGTTGGTTCTTTGAAAGAATTAATAAGATAGATAAACCATTAGCCAGCCTTATTAAAAAGAAGAGAGAGAAGACTCAAATTAATAAAATCATGAATGAGAAAAGAGAGATCACTACCAACAGCAAGGAAATACAAACGATTTTAAAAACATATTATGAACAGCTATATGCCAATAAATTAGACAATCTAGAAGAAATGGACGCATTCCTGGAAAGCCACAAACTACCAAAACTGGAACAGGAAGAAAAGAAAACCTGAACAGACCAATAACCAGGGAAGAAATTGAAGCAGTCATCAAAAACCTCCCAAGACACAAAAGTCCAGGGCCAGATGGCTTCCCAGGGGAATTCTATCAAACTTTTATTTATTTTTTTTTTAATTTTTATTTATTTATGATAGTCACAGAGAGAGAGAGAGAGAGAGAGAGGCAGAGCCACAGGCAGAGGGAGAAGCAGGCTCCATGCACCGGGAGCCCGACGTGGGATTCGATCCCGGGTCTCCAGGATCAGGCCCTGGGCCAAAGGCAGGCGCCAAACCGCTGCGCCACCCAGGGATCCCTCTATCAAACTTTTAAAGAAGAAACCATACCTATTCTACTAAAGCTGTTTGGAAAGATAGAAAGAGATGGAGTACTTCCAAACTCGTTCTATGAGGCCAGCATCACCTTAATTCCAAAACCAGACAATGACCCCACCAAAAAGGAGAATTATAGACCAATATCCTTGATGAACATGGATGCAAAAATTCTCAACAAGATACTAGCCAATAGGATCCAACAGTACATTAAGAAAATTATTCACCATGACCAATATGATTTATCCCTGGGACACAAGGCTGGTTCAACACTCATAAAACAATCAATGTGATTCATCACATCAGCAAGAGTAAAACCAAGAACCATATGATCCTCTCATTAGATGCAGAGAAAGCATTTGGCAAAATACAGCATCCATTCCTGATCAAAACTCTTCAGAGTGTAGGGATAGAGGGAACATTCCTCAACATCTTAAAAGCCATCTACGAAAAGCCCACAGCAAATATCATTCTCAATGGGGAAGCACTGGGAGCCTTTCCCCTAAGATAAGGAACAAGACAGGGATGTCCACTCTCTCCACTGATATTCAACATAGTACTGGAAGTCCTAGCCTCAGCAATCAGACAACAAAAAGACATTAAAGGCATTCACATTGGCAAAGAAGAAGTCAAACTCTGTCTTTGCAGATGACATGATACTCTACATAGAGAACCCAAAAGACTCCACCCCAAGATTGCTAGAACTTATACAGCAATTTGGTAGTGTGGCAGGATACAAAATCAATGCCCAGAAATCAGTGGCATTTCTCTCTACACTAACAATGAGACTGAAGAAAGAGAAATTAAGGAGTCAATCCCATTTACAATTGCACCCAAAAGCATAAGATACCTAGGAATAAACCTAACCAAAGAGGGAAAGGATCTATATCCTAAAAACTATAGAACACTTCTGAAAGAAATTGAGGAAGACACAAAGAGATGGAAAAATATTCATGCTCATGGATTGGCAGAATTAATATTGTGAATATGTCAATGTTACCCAAGGCAATTTACACGTTTAATGCAATCCCTATCAAAATACCATGGACTTTCTTCAGAGAGTTAGAACAAATTATTTTAAGATTTGTGTGGAATCAGAAAAGACCCCGAATAGCCAGGGGAATTTTAAAAAAGAAAACCATATCTGGGGGCATCACAATGCCAGATTTCAGGTTGTACTACAAAGCTGTGGTCATCAAGACAGTGTGGTACTGGCACAAAAACAGACACATAGATCAATGGAACAAAACAGAGAACCCAGAAGTGGACCCTGAACTTTATGGTCAACTAATATTCCATAAAGGAGGAAAGACTATCCACTGGAAGAAAGATAGTCTCTTCAATAAATGGTGCTGGGAAAATTGGACATCCACATGCAGAAGAATGAAACTAGACCACTCTCTTGCACCATACACAAAGATAAACTCAAAATGGATGAAAGATCTAAATGTGAGACAAGATTCCATCAAAATCCTAGAGGAAAACACAGGTAACACCCTTTTTGAACTTGGCCACAGTAACTTCTTGCAAGATACATCCACGAAGGCAAAAGAAACAAAAGAAAAAATAAACTATTGGGACTTCATCAAGATAAGAAGCTTTTGCATAGCAAAGGATACAGTCAACAAAACTAAAAGACAACCTACAGAATGGGAGAAGATATTTGCAAATGACGTATCAGATAAAGGGCTAGGATCCAAGATCTATAAAGAACTTAGTAAACTCAACAGCAAAGAAACAAATGATCCAATCCTGAAATGGGCAAGAGACAAGAACAGAAATCTCACAGAGGAAGACATAGACATGGCCAACATGCACATGAGAAAATGATCCGCATCACTTGCCTTCAGGGAAATACAAATCAAAACCACAATGAGATACCACCTCACACCAGTGAGAATGGGGAAAATTAACAAGGCAGGAAACCACAAATGTTGGAGAGAATGCGAAGAAAAGGGAACCCTCTTACACTGTTGGTGGGAATGTGACCTGGTGCAGCCACTCTGGAAAACTGTGGAGGTTCCTCAAAGAGTTAAAAATAGACCTGCCCTATGACCCAGCGATTGCACTGTTGAGGATTTACCCCAAAGATAAAGATTCAATGAAACGCCGGGACACCTGCACCCCGATGTTTCTATCAGCAATGTCCAGAATAGCCAAACTGTGGAAGGAGCCTCGGTGTCCATCAAGAGATGAATGGATAAAGAAGATGTGGTCTATGTATACAATGGAATATTCCTCAGCCATTAGAAACGACAAAGAACCACCATTTGCTTCAACGTGGATGGAACTGGAGGGTATTATGCTGAGTGAAGTAAGTCAATGGGAGAAGGAAAAACATATGTTCTCATTCATTTGGGGAATATAAATAATAGTGAAAGGGAATAGAAGGGAAGGAAGAAGAAATGTGTGGGAAATATCAGAAAGGGAGACAGAACATAAAGACTCCTAACTCTGGGAAATGAACTAGGGGTGGTGGAAGGGGAAGAGGGTGGGGGGTGGGGGTGAATGGGTGACGGGCACTGAGGGGGGCACTTGACGGGATGAGCACTGGGTGTTATTCTGTATGTTGGTAAATTGGACACCAATAAAAAATAAATTTATTTAAAAAAAAAGAAAAGAAAAGGATGGGATCCCTGGGTGGCGCAGCGGTTTAGCGCCTGCCTTTGGCCCAGGGTGCGATCCTGGATACCCGGGATCGAATTCCACGTCGGGCTCCCGGTGCATGGAGCCTGCTTCTCCCTCTGCCTATGTCTCTGCCTCTCTCTCTCTCTCTGTATGACTATCATAAATAAATAAAAAAAAAAATTTAAAAAAAAATTAAAAAAAAAAAAAGAAAAGGATTGGCATAAGAAATAAGTGAGAAAGCCTAACAATAATATAATTATGAAATGATGCTGAAGAGATAAACTTGGGCAGACAGTTAAGGAAAATGTGAAATATTTTAGAAGTAGAAAAGCAATATTTAGGGATAACTGGTTATGTTCAAAATGATGATAGAGAGGGGTCTCAAGTGACAAGTTTTATTATTTGGATGACATTCATAAAATATGAATCTAAGGATAATGAAATGATTTTATTTTTGTTTATAGTTTGGGACATGAGGGTAAGGAATATGATTTTCTAAGTTTTTAACATATTGTGTTTGGAATCTTGATGGAGAATTTAGAGATAGCCAGAAGATAATAATAACATCTAGGGATTAAGATAGATTCCTGAACAAAACAAATGAAGTCTTGGAGATCATAATCAGAAATATGATCATTTCAGGCATCCCGGGTGCCCCAGCGGTTTAGCGCCTGCCTTCAGCCCAAGGCGTGATCCTGGAGACCTGGGATTGAGTCCCACTTCAGGCTCCCTGCATGGAGTCTGCTTCTCCCTCTGCCTGTGTCTCTGCCTCTCTCTCTCTCTCTGTGACTATCATAAATGAATAAAAATTTTAAAAAAAAATTTCTTATGAATAAATAAATAAAATCTTAAAAAAAAAGAAATATGATCATTTAAAGCAACAGTTTACCAAAGGCATGATTTAGAATGATAGGATCAGTGAAGAGAATGCCAGAAATAGACAAGTAGGAATAAATTTGTAAAAAGGAAACTGCGTAGAAAAAAATGAAGGAAAAAGAATCCTATAGGGATGAACATCAAAAAAGCAATGGGAGAAAGGGTGCTTTCAAGAAAGAAAATTTGTCAACAGCATGAAATCTATGGAGATGAAAGTAAGCTAAACTAATATTATAAATAGTCTGTTTTATTGTATTAGAAAGTTTCAGATTGTAGCCAATAAAGACAAATTTGGTGAACAAAATAAATAAAATAAAATAAAATAAAATAAAATAAAATAAAATAAATAAAATAAGTCAAAGGAAATATTTCCTAAATATCATATGAGCATACTTTCCAGTGTGACTCTTCTGGTTTACACTTATATCTGTATACTTATTTTTAACCATTCTGTTATTCTCAACCTCATCCCTTTTTGGATAATAAAGTATATGATCAACTCACTTAAAGACAATGAGTTCTCTTATATGCTATTTGTGAACTTTCTGAAGTCTGCTGTTTTTTTTGTTTTTGTTTTTGTTTTTTTTTTGAAGCCCATCTTAAAACCATACATTTCCTTGGATTATACAATAATGTAAGACATTCTATATTATGTTAAATGCTATGTAAGGTACTCATCTGCCTTAGTTAATTTACATCCTTACATTTTAAAAAAATGTATTGAGTTTTATTTGACAAAATGTTACATTACTTTCAGGTGCACAAAATAATGATTCAACCTTTGTTTACATTATGAAATGGTCACCACAATAAGTCTAGTCGCAGTCTGTCACCTGACAGTTAACACAATTTTATTACCCCTTCACCCATTTGCCTTCCCACCCCCAACTTCTCTCCTGTCTGGCAAATACCAATATATCTATGAGTCTGCGTTTGGTTTGGTTTGGTTTTTAGATTCCACATACAAGTGAAATCATGCGGTATTTGTCTGACTTATTTCATTTAAGCATATCTTCAGGGTTGATCCAAAGGGCAAGATTTTTTATGGCTGCATATATATACCATATCTTCTTTATCCATTTATCCATTGATAGACACTTAGGTTGTTTTCATGTCTTAGTTATAGTAAATAATACTGCAATAAACTTAGGAGTACATACATCTTTTCATGTTTTATTACTTTTATGGAAGTATAATTAACATACAGTTTATATTAGTTTTAGATATACAATATAATAATTTAGTAACTCTAAATTTAGTAATTATATAATTTAGTAACTCTATATATTACTCAGTATCATCATGATGAGTGTACTCTTAATCCTTTTTATCTATTTCACTCCTCCCACCACCTCCTTTCTGGCAATCTCCAGTTTGTTCTCTCCATATGAGTCTTTTTTATCTTTGTCTCTTTTTTTTCTTTGATTGTTCATTTGTTTTGTGTGTTAAATCCCATGTATGAATGAAATTATGTTGTGTTTGTCTTTCTCTTTTTATTTCACTTAGCATCATATGCTCTAGGTTCATCCATGTTGTTGCAAGTGGCAAAATCTCATTTTTTTATGGCTAAGCAAGATGCCATTATATATATACACACACCATATCTTCTTTATCCATTTATGTATTGTTGGAAACTTGGGTTGCTTCGATATCTTGAATATTGCAAACAATGCTGCAGTAAACATAGGGATGCATGTATCTTTTCAAATTAGTGCTTGCATTTTCTTTGAGTAAATACTCAGTAGTGGAATTACTGGATCATATGCTTTTTATATTTTTAATATTTTGAGGAACCTCCATACTATTTTCCATAGTGACTGTAGCAGTTTACATTCCCACCACCAGTGTAAAAGGATTCTTCTTTTTTCATTACCTCACCAGCACTTGTTTTTTCTTTCTTTTTGATAATAGCCCTTCTTATATGTGTGAGGTGATATCCCATTGTAGTTTTTATTTTCATAGCCCTGATGGTTGCTGATGTTGAGCATCTTTTTATGTGTCTATTGGCCATCTATATATCTTCTCTGGAAGAATATTTGTTCTGGTTTTCTGCTTATTTTTTAAATTGAATTATTTGTATATTTTTTGTTACTGAGTTGTATGAGTTCTTTATATGTTGTGGATGGATATTAACTTCTTACTAGATATATGATTTACAAAAATGTTTTAGTTAATAGGTTGCCTTTTTTATTTTGTTGATAGTTTCCTTTGCTGTATGGAAGCTTTTTAGTTTGAAGTAGTCCCATTTGTTTTATTTTCTTTTGTTTCTGTGGCCTTTCGAGTCCGGTTTAAGGGGAAAAAATTGCTAAGACAAATGTCGGGTTGCTTACCACCTTTGTTTTCTTTTAGGAATTTTATGGTTTCAAGTCTAACATTCAAGTCTTTAATCCATTTTGAGTTAATTTTTTTATATTGTACAAGATGGTGGTCCAGTTTCATTCTTTTGCATATACCTATCCTAGTTCTATTCATTGAAGAGACTGTTCTAGTTGTATATTCTTGCCTCCTTTGTTGTAAGTGAAATGACCATATATGCATTGGTTTATTTCTGGGCTGTCTATTTTGTTCCTTTATATTTTTATATTTCGTTTGTTTTTTTTCTCCCCATCACTGGAGTAACATTACGTTCATTCAGCTTTCTTTATCCTTTCATTATTTAATTTTTATTCTCTGGACTTTCTTCAGTATTCATTCTTAAAATGTGATGACCAGAAGTGCTTGCAGTATTCGAGGTGCAGGTGCATTAAGGTTTTCTACAAGAGTAGAATAATATGGACTTTTTTGGGTTTGCTTTTGCTTTTATATTTGCTGACTTCCAAGAGCTGTCCTGAGAGTGTTAAGTATTGTGTTGACTCCACCCTCTGCTGTAGCACATTGCCTTGATCTTCCCAGGAATGAAGCTCCAGCTTCCCACATTGATACTCAATATATTGGCTTAAGGGTGCCCCCAGATGTCCTCCGCTGCTGTTAAAAATTGGCAGTTCAGATATCCCTTTTGTCTTTGCCTGAATAAAGCCTGCTCTGACGCCTTGAGTGTGAATGAATGAAGATGGCATATTTCCTATGAAAACCACTACCTTTGTCTTAGACATTAGTATTTTAGAACCTGACAATTTCTATTGTTCACAAAATGTTGATTTTTTTTTTCAGAGAGAAAGGAAATATGTTTCTGAAAACATGGATTAAAACTTCTCGTATTTCATCTATACAAATTAAATAAATCTTTCAGCTCCTGCCTGCAAAAAACTAGATGTTTTATATTTTATTCATTAAGCTACACTTTTTCAAAGCATTATATTATTAAGACAAAGAAATTGAAAAAAAAAGTTGTTTTCATAATTGATATTTACTATTTTACTTCTTAGGCAAAACTTCTTATAGTTTGAAGCTATATTATGAATACTCCTACCCCCTTAGTAATGGGAGGTTTTAAAGTTCTGTTTAAGGAATAACATTTTACAGGCTGAACTTGCTAAGGAGAAGGACAATGTGGAGTCATTTTATTTAAAAGATAGGGAAAAAAATCCATTCTGTGTGCCTTTAGTTACTAAGATAGTTTCCCACCCAACTTTAAGAAAATGATTTGTACAAGCAACCGAGAATAAAGACAGTAACATTTATCTCTCTTATGAAGATTTTCATAAGCTAAGCAAGTCTTCAGGAATAGTTGCTTTTCATTTTAAATCTCATAGAGGGCATGGAAACTATCTCTTAGGTAAAAAATAAAAATAAATAGGTAAAAAATAAATATTAATAAATGAAAATATTGTCTCTAGATGATAAAGTTGACTGTCTACTCATAGAAATATATAAAATTATAACCAGAAAAATGTTTATTAATGATCATCTTTTTGTTTATATTTTTTGTAGTTTAGGATTGGTAGACACCATAAGAGGGGATTTTGAAACAAGGGGTTCTGAAATTCTTAAGGTATAAACCCACTTTTGATACTATTTACAGAAAAATTGAGCAGGTTTTTTTCTATCTTACCTATTTTTGATCTATCTTATATATTGAGGTTATTTTATTTTTTCCAGTTTTGTTATTTTTTCATTTTGACACACGTTTTAAAAATTATGTAATTAGTTCTATGCCATTATGCTATCTTTGAAAAAGTAATTTTAATTACTTTAAAATTTAAGTAATTTAATTTCTCTTAAAATGCTTTTCACTTAAAATGCTTAAAATGAGGAATTTCATGTTGAGATTAGATATGTACCAACACTTACTTTTAATATTAAAAGGTTTTATGAAAGTTTTTAAATATTCGATTCTTTGAGCCAAATAGAATTTATTTTTCTATGTCTGTCAGACAAGAAATTTAAAGGACTTTGTTTCTAAATACCTTATAAAGTCTGCTAGCACTAGCTATATTTATCATTCATCTTTTCTGCAAAGATATGTCGTGGCATCTTCTACAACTATAAAATTCTTATATATACTAGCTCTGTTCCTGGGATGTCTATTCTATTTAGTGAATATTGCTGTTTCTGCTTTGCAGATACCAGCATTTTAATTATTGCACTATCATTTATTTTATAATAAATTAATTTATTATATAGTAATTATTTCTAATTATACTTATGCCTCTATTACTCTTACTTAGAAATTTCACTGTTTATTACATTCTATGACCAGCAAGATGAAATTGTCTTTTGTTTGCCTTTTTTTAATTAATATTTTGCCCTATTTAGATGGTTTTGGGAAGCATCATTAGAAAAGATATATCAGTTAAATTAAGTTAGGTTATGCTGAAATAGCCACAAAAACAAACAAACAAACAAAAAAACAAAATCTTCATGAGTGTTTTAAATTAAAAAGGGTTTATATCTAACCCATATTCCATGTCCTTTGCAGATTAGTGGGATGAGTTGGAGAAATGTTTTTCTCATAGTGATTAGCAAGAGTCTGTGCTGCCAAAGACACCATCCTGATGTTTGCATCCACAAGAGTTAACACAAGAGAGACCTACTGACTTTTCCATTCTCTCTTAATTCTTCTATCCAGGAGAGACATACATTCTTTTGATGATGTTTCATAGAAGATGAATCACATTATCACACCTACCTTCAAAGAGACAGTGGAGTATAACTCTGCTGTGTCTGAACAGGAGGAAATCTGAATTATTTCCTGAAGAGTTTGTCCTTCTGGTCACCAAAGGTTCAGTCTGTTCTTCAAATGTAAGACATTTGACATGTTAACTTTTCAACTATACTCACCTTCAAGAAACTACACAGCTTCAAGTTGAAAGTCTAGGTCTGGATGTTTATGTAGGTTTCTTCATCAGCAGGTGATGTCAACAAGTGATCTACAATAACTGAAAATGTGTTTTCTCTTCACTCAGAAATTTATGTTACAAAAACAAACTGTTATATTTTTATCCATCCAATATACAATTAATACAATGGTGGAATAAGGACAGGCTACCAGTATATGTACTTCGATTCAGAAATAATTAATGGTTATAATGTAAAAGACTCAGGAGCCATATGTATGTTTTTGTATGTGTGTATACACTCAACAATCAAATATGTATATTTATTCCTAGCAGACATTATGTCACATGCCAACATAATTGTCCAACTATGTAATTGAGTGACCAACTTCAAATTCTAGAAGAAGTGAAACAATTTGAGCTACAGACTTTGACAAAATTATTTATGCTGTTAAGGACACAACTTTTACTTCTTTGATTATTTTTCAGATTTTTCTTTCTTGATAGGAATTGTATGCAATTAGGGAGTTAGTTTAAAGAGTAATCCCCTTTCAATATTAGAAATATTGATATTAGAGAAGAGATGTGTGTCATATGCTTTCCCTCCCTCTCATTTTCTCCCTATTTCTCCCATGTTCCTACAATTTATGCTGTTAATTTTATTTGCTATCGATCATCTCCTAATTATCCTGGACATAGTACATTTGATATAATACTATGTCAGTCATATAAAAGCTAATAGAAACCTAAATATGGTTTAGAACAAATTTAAGTTTGTTTTCTGTTACACAACATTTTAAGAATATATGATATTCACTGCATGAAAATAAAATATGCAGGGAGATTTTTTATTTTTTTATTTATTTATGATAGGCACACAGCGAGAGAGAGAGAGGCAGAGACAAAGGCAGAGGGAGAAGCAGGCTCCATGCCGGGAGCCCGACGTGGGATTCGATCCCGGGTCTCCAGGATCGCGCCCTGGGCCAAAGGCAGGCGCCAAACCGCTGCACCACCCAGGGATCCCTGCAGGGAGATTTTAAGTCTCTGAGTTTGAATTTCTCAGATTTTCATGACATCTTATTTTTTAAAAACTTTTATTTATTTATTCACTAGAGACACACACAGAGTGAGAGAGAGGCAGAGACACAGGCAGAGGGAGAAGCAGGCTCCAAGCAGGGAGTCCAATGTAGGACTCAATCCCAGAACCCCGGGATCACACCCTGAGCCAAAGACAGACGCTCAACTGCTAGGACACCCAGGCATTCCAACATTTCATATGAATAGAGGCTTGCCTGCCATTCCCAGAATCTATTGCTTTCATCTTAGGCATGTGTGTTCTATTGATGAATCACTCAGCCCAAAATAACATCTTCTATTGTCAAATATTCAGTTATGATGTTCAACATTTCATTCATCAAAGAAGAATTGGAGTAGTGGAGTAGAGGACTTAGGTAATATAAGATCTACACAGCTGTTTAGAATAGGTAGGTGCTGCCTTTCTTCGCTCAGACTGACTTCCTTTCTTCCAATCGCTATAGGCTACATATATGATCTTTTAAATTCTTAGTTTCAAAGACAAATCATTAGTTCTCTAAGAAAGTAAGGAATAAAAAAATAGAAAATAACATTTTTGAAAGTTCTGCAACTTCTAAGGCTATATCGGTTACAGTGGATGTGAACATTCATCTTATTGAGAGCAGTTATAAATTCTTTCCTTTATTCTATCCTTTTGAGTTGTATTTATCTCATGCTTATGGTAGTTACCATCAGAGATTGTTCTTGAACTACCAGTTTAGGTTCTAAAGATCTAATAAGGTCTTTGTCTTGAAATTTATTGGTGTGCACATATCTATGATGAATGGATAAAGAAGATGTAGTATATATATATGTATATATATATATATATAATGGAATATTAGTCATAAAAAAAAGTCTTGCTATTTACAGTGACATGGATGAAACTAGACAGTATTATTCTAAGTGAAGTAAGTGAGTAAAAGAAAGACGAATACCATGTGATTTCACCCATATGTGGAATTTAAGAAACAAGATAAATGTGATGAGCACCAGGTATTGTATGGAATTGATGAGTCACTGTATTGTAATCCTGAAGCTAATATCTGTAAGTTAACAAACTGGAATTTAAAGAAAAACTTTAAAAAAAGCTAGCAATAAAATTTCAGATGTTCATCATCGTGGTTTTGGTTCATATTTGATTCATATTCCTTCTTTTCAACAATTTTATTAAATAGATATATCCTATTTATTCTTTGTCATATATATAAATTTTAAAGGTTTACTTGATAAACAAATTGAAAATATGTAAAGCATGTAATTTGATAAGTTTTGATATATGATGAGACCTGTGAAGCCATCACTGTAGTCAAAAATACATGAATATCAAAATACATGAATTGAGTTGTTTAAAAGTCAAGCTGAAATCCTTACTAGAATTGCATTGAATTTATGGAAAACTTGGAGAGAATTAACATCTTTATCATCTTAAGTTCTCCATCCAAGAGCATGGAAGCTTTCTCTAATTAAAGTTTAATTTATATTTTTTAAATATAATTCCACTATAGAGACATTTTAAACTTTATTTTAAATTGTATACTTTAAGCTTGATATTTAGATATTTTATAGGTGTTGCTTTTCATAGTGGTATACATTGCTTTTAATTATATGTTATTTTTTATTCTTTGGGAGAAATGTTAATGATTTGTGTAGGTGATATTCAAATACATATTGTAATTTATTTTGCATAAAAATACTGAAATCACTTGTACTAATTTCATATTGTATTTTTACATAAATAGTTTAATAATCTTTAATAAAAGCTTTATTTTCTTCACATGTGTGTGTATATATATACATATTATATATATATATATATAATATGTATATATATTACTTATTTTGTTTTTCTTTGTTATGTCCCTGATATTTGAAGGGAATGTTTTTTGGTTTTTGTTCTTTTTTAAGATTTTACGTATTTATTCATGAGGACATAGACAGAGAGGCAGAGACATAGGCAGAGGGAGAAGCAGGCGCCCCATAGGGACCCTATGTGGGACTCCATCCTGGGACTCTAGGATCACACCCTGAGCCAAAAGCAGATGCTTAACCACTGAGCCACCCAGGCTTCCCCATTTTCTGTTTCTTAATTGTTCATTTTTAATATAATGCCTTTACCAATATTTTATATCTAATAGCTATCATTACTTTAATATTTTAAATACTTTTTTCTAAAGATTTTCACTTTTTAAAATTTTGTTGATTTTTATCTCTACTATTCTTTTCATTTATCAGTCTTTGAAAAATAATATCAATAGTACTTCCAAATAACTAAATGTAAGGTTATATTTGCTATTTTTATTGCTGTTCTGTATTTCATTGACATCTGTCTTCATCTTTATTATTCTCATTTTTGTTTGAGCATGCTCTCATGCTTTTTTGTCCAAAATTCACAAATTGAGTACTTCATCTATTTTTTGTTTTCTAATTGCCATTTTTAATACTTCCAAAAATTTGATAAGCACAGTAATTTTCATTCAGTTCTAAATATATCATTCCATGATGATTATCTTTTAAACTAAGAATTGTGTAATAACAATAGTACATTTAGTTTCTAGACTTACATTTGTTCTCATTATTTGATATTGATTTTTATTTTTATTGGATTTTATTTTTTTAAGGATTTATTTTATATTTGAGAGAGAGTGAGGGGTTGGGTGGGTATAGAGGGAGAAAATCTCAGGCAGACTCCTCGTTGAGTGGGGAGCTCCATGCAGGGCTTGATCTCATGACCCCTGAGATTCATAACCTGAGCCAAAATCAAAATTAAGTGGGTGCTTAACTGAGCCATCCAGGTGCCCCTATTTTTATTGAATTTTCATCAATGACCAATTTATTCATTTATAGCTATAGACATTATTGAAGTTGGTTTCTGCAAATATACTTGCTAATATGTTCATTTCTTTTGACTCTTCTGTCATTTGTTATTTTACATATTTTAAAAATTAATATTCATAACTCTGATCTTTCAGAAGTATAAAAGTTTCCATTTCTAGTTGAATTTTATTTTGTCAAATATTAAATATGCTGTGCTCTTTGTTCTGTTTTGTTTTGCTCATGTTCATACTTAGCTTTTTTTTTTAATTTTAAAAATTTCATCCATTTTTATCCATTGCTTGGTAGTGGGAATCATGTCACCATTGCTGTCAAATAGCCATGTTCTATAGGTGATTGCTTCTTAATGGCATAATTTAACT
Organism: Canis aureus; assembly: GCF_053574225.1. NCBI lineage: Eukaryota > Metazoa > Chordata > Mammalia > Carnivora > Canidae > Canis > Canis aureus. Next base: position 8,558,429 of record NC_135640.1, read on the forward strand.
TGTCCTTGCACTTCCTAGGAATTGGTATTTTAATCTAGAGTGTTGGTTATAGTCAAGTTAATTTTGTTTTAGGCAAGAATATTTCATGTTATATTGCATATTATTATGAGGAGATAGTATCTCATTTTCTCACTTAGTGAGTCTAAGATTGATATGTTACTTTAAGTGGTGCTTTGCTTCATTTGGTTTATATTTATTTATTTATTTATTTATTTATTTATTTATTTATTTATTTATTATTTATTTCTATTCTTTAGTTCTTCCTCCAGGAGTGTTTTTGTTATATGGCCTCCCCTCCAGCAACACTTCTGAGGCCTTGAATGCTTAAAAAATATTTCTATTGCACATACACAGTTAAATCACAATTTTATAGGATACAGTTTTACAGGATGTATATTCAAATGTCATTTATTTTTATTCATTGAAGACATTGTTTTTGTGTTAGATCTAGGATTGTTGGGAAAGCCTATGTTATTATTAATTTTTGTTACTTGTGGTGATCTGAATTTTCTTTCTGAAAGATTTTAGAATTCTTTGCCTCTCTTAATTTCTTAAATTTCACTGTAACATGTCTTGCTATACACTTTTATTTTCTATTCTATTTGGCATTTTTGAGCACTTTTAATCTTATATCTTCATCTTGATCTGATTCTAAACAGCTCTTTTCATTCTTTCTTCAAACATTTTCTATCATCATTTCTTTCCCTTTCCACTGAAACTTCTATTATTTGTATGATGATATTTCTCCTATTGTCATGATTCTTAGCTGTTCTATCTGTCTTTTTATTCTAATTTAGTATCTTTTGGAACAGTTATTATAACTGTTCTTTCAGATTATGTGTTTAATTTTTCCTTTGCCTCCATTCATCCTATATATCCTCCCTTTCCCAATTTTGGACTTTATTTCATTTATTTTATAAAATTAATGTCTTCCTCTAACTTCTATAGAATGTGTATATATACGCACACACACATCCTGCTTATATTTGTCACTATATTATATATGTTTCCCTTGGCATCTCTTCCACTGCTTTGTCGCTTATATATTGCTTTGTTTGCGGCTTATTTTAATGTAATGATATGTCATTTCAGAAGTCTAATTATTTTTGATCTATGAACTCATGTTCCTCCAAGGTTTTAGCTACCCTATCTCTGGTAGAGTAGTGGAAGAGGAGCTAGATCTCAGGCCCCCGTTTTTTTCCCCTCTTGGTAATGTTAAGAAGACCGTAGAGACTGTGGTTAGATAATTTTAGATATCACAGATTAACTGTTGACCAACAGTTGTAACTGTTACAACCACTTCCTCACATAACTGTTAATTAGATAATCCCACTTAAACTTTTTGAAACGAGTGTCACTAGTAAAAAGACTGCTTAGTTTGTAATTCTCAAAATTTAAATATTCAGAAGAGCAGGGTCTAGAGCACAGTTGATTGTCTATACCTGTTTTCATCAGCTACTTTCTCCAGAAGAGCCTTAGCACTGTTGTATATTATACATCTTGTTTCTTATTATATGAACTGTGGCTGCCTATTTACATTGTATATTGGAAGTGGCAAAGACAGTGTCTTTTCCAAGAGCAGAAATTTAATCTCCCTTCCACTATATCCTCCTGATAATCCTATCACCAAACATCCCTAGCTGTTGTTAGTACATACCTCTCCTTTTATGACATTTCAAAGAACCTTAGTCTTACAAATACTTCCCACAGTTACTTTTAGTCCCCTGGGTTCATGCTGAGCTATCTTTTCTATAGTTTCTGGACAGAAATTATAGTGAAAAGAGCCATCAGTTGGTGCCAGATCACCATCTCACCAGGATGTGAGTACCACCTTAAATTTAATTTCAGGATTCTCTCCTTATCAGTCTCCTTTGTAGATTCAGTTTTTGTGTGTATGCATATGGGAGAGATAATTTTATAACTATATAAAATGCGTTTTCTAAAACTATTAGCAATCCTTACTTTAAATGTCAGTTGTAGCTTATATGTTAATTCAGGAAACAGCTGTCTTTGAAGACATAAATAACATTATTCTAAGTAAATGTGTATACACATGTGTCTATAAAACTTATACTAACTTGTGAATACAAGCATAATATTAACTGAATTATGCACTAATAATAGATTTATGAATTTTTTATTTAAAAAAAATCCACTCTGTGAGGCTAATCTGGCAAATCATTCCCTAAGAAATCAGAACTGATTCTTGTAAATATCTGATGAAATGGGAAGGAAAACAGTGTGTCTTCAAATACAATCAAGCTTTGAATAGCAGGCTTGAATTGCATGGGTTAACGTTTACATGGATTTTTTACAGTACAGTACTATAAATGTATAGTTTCTTCCTTATGATTTTCTAATTTCTATAGCTTACTTTATTATAAGAATATAGTATATAACATATGTACAAAATACATGTTGATTGACTGTATATATTATTGATAAGGCTTTAGTCAACATAGGCTCTTTAGTAGTTAAATTATTGGGAAATTAAAAGTTATATGAAAATTTCAACCTCCAACCCCCTGTGTTATTCAAAGAGCAATTGATATCTAGTTAGTGTTAATCTCAACTATATCTATATATCCAAGTTATTTTTTCTCTGTAGCTTTTTTCTTTTTTAACAAACCACAATGTTGATTGAAGTGATAGATATTATAAAAGGTAAAAATGATGGACCCTCATATATTTCGTTTATGGCCTTTATATACTTATATATATTTATTATATACATTTTAAAATTTTATTCCAGGGCAGCCCGGGTGGCTCAGCAGTTTAGCGCTGCCTTCAGCCCAGGGCATGATCCAGGAGACCCAGGATCGAGTCCCACGTTGGTCTCCCTGCATGGAGCCTGCTTCTCCCTCTGCCTGTGTTCTGCCTCTCTTTCTCTCTGTGTCTCTCATGAATAAATAAATTAAATCTTAAAAAAAAATTATTCCAGTTGATATAGTGAATGGAACTTGATTCTTAAATGGTTCATTCACCATCTTACACAAATTAAACAAGAAGGAAATACATACTTTACAAGTACACTACAGTTCACCAGTTCATTCCAAGCCAAACCATTTATTTATCATTCTGTACTACTTACATCTTTCATCTTATCTAGATATTAAAATAATAAACATCAACTTTCACAATATTATTAGTGAGTTTCATTACAAGAGACAAAGATTCATATAAATGCTGGTCAAAGCAGCAATTAAAAATTAGACCAATTTTGTTCATTTGTTTTTCTGACTTTTTCTATCCTAACATGATACTTAGGATATGTGTGATCAAAGAGTGATCAAATAGTGATTTATACAAAAAGTGGCAAAAGGAACATTTAAAATGTTTTTAAATGATGTAATCATGTATTACAAAATCATTGATGATGTTGAATTCGTTGTCATTAGAAACCATGGCTTACCCATGTAACAGTGAACTCAAAGTGAACTAACTACAGTATAGGGAATCTGTTAATATGTATCATACAGTAGCCTAAAAATGAAGTATATCAAAACAACATGCAAGGAAGGTTTTGAATATTAATACCTGATATATGTTACCTCATGTTTATATTTCCTATTGCTCAGTGCCATACCAATTCCAAGAGATAAATGTTTATAATAATAGAGAAGGCCAAATAGTAAGGATACTGTTGCTCATATCAAATGACAAAATGAAAGGATAATACAGCATTTATTATATTCTGGGTGCTTTATGTGTATTATATATATGTAATATATATTTATATATGTAAATTATCTAAAAGTTATTAATCAAAAATTAAATACATGCATCATGTATTTTATAAATAGTCTAACTCCGAAGATCATGCTCTTAACTACCAAAGTATGCTAAAGATATTAATGTTTCAATGAGAATTGAACTTCATAATTTGTAAGCACCAGGCAAGGTGAGAACTATTGATTTATTTGTTTTTCCTTCAGAATTTGGTGTGTCACTCATTTTCTAGTTTCTGAATCCTAGTTCTTCTTTGATACTCAGCTAATGCATGCATATATGTTTATGTACATCTGTGGTATGGAGCCAAAAGACATTAATTTTCTATCCACATTGTTAGATATCAGAAGCTTCTAATAAAGAACTATTTTCAATTTCTTGTCTTGTGATCAGTGGTTGCAGTTTGTTCAGTATTAAGGGGGTTCCAGGATGCAGAACTTTCAATGTTAAAACCAGGAAGAAAAGTCTCAGGAAAACTATGATGAATTGGTTCATTTTTGCTTTGGTATGCATTACTAGAAGCAGTGTACTTTCCTATCCTAGTCTTCCTCCACACACATTTAATAGTTTTTGCTTGTTTATTTGTTTTTAAGTTTTGAAATAAACTAATATATCCTTTAATATGTATAGAGATGATTTGCACTAATGTCTGAAACCTTTATAATAATATAATTTCTCTCTTGTTTAAAAATTTGAAAAAATAAAAATAAAAAAATAAAAATTTGCACTAAAAGTATTTCAATTTAGATGCACTCATAAATTGCTCTATGTAGGATTCAGTAATAGGGATTTTGTTATTAAGAGACTTTAAGAAAATACCTGAAACTTTTCAGACGACCACTGTTAACCCTTTTCCCATAGAGAGAACTATTCCTATAAGCTTTTGTATATCATCCTTAATTTCCATTTAAGGGTCATAAATTTCAAGTGACACTCCTCTCCAGAGCTGGCAAATTGCACTACCTCATTGCTTTCTGGCATTCAACTGGAGAGCCATATATCTTGCACTTTGATGGCCTCATGCTGAATGGCCATCGTGTAATAATAATAATAATAATAATAATAATAATAATAATATAAAATGTATAGGAGTGTGTTTTCAATGATTCACAGGGTGAAATATGACTAAAATTCCTCCTACCAATAACAGCACTTACGCTTGAAGTAATAGCTCTTTCAGAGTATGGGGAATGGATCTTTATAATGTTTAATTCTAAATCATTAGATGATGATAGGCTCTCAATCTTAACAAAGCTCATGGTATGCATAGAGAAATTGCTTATTTTGATAAGATCATCTTATGCACACTGCACAGCTGAAGAACATTTCAAACCCCCTAATGATTAGAACTACAATTATCATCTGTGACTTATGTCTGTGTGTATGTATACCTGCATGACTCTCTTATAACTAGTATGTTATTTAGGCATGTGTTGGGTGACCGGACTTGCATTCCAATTTTCTCAAGGCTGTATTACTTTAAAAAAAATCAGTGCTGTGGAACACTATGGTAATCACATGTGTATTCCACTCTCAGCACATAAACATATATTATATAACTTTTCCAGACAAGGCTCTCCTACAGATTCTTAGGAGACCTCCTATGCAAGTATGTAATAAATGGGAGGTAAATTTCAAACAAATAGCTTATTTTTATTTCCAATTCAGTCATCCATTATGTAGGTCCATTATGTTTTGGCTCCTATGGAGCTGAGCACCGCAGGAGTAATGAGTTGAGCAGTGCTGACTACCATTCTGATAAGACCAGAAGCTGAGACAGGGTAATTTAAATAGAATAGGCTGGCCAATGGCTAGATAGAAGGGTTTGAATGAAATGAGGAAGCCATTTACAGAATTGGACAGCATCACAAAGGCAAGATCATCTAGGCTCAATCCCTCATCTATATCTCATGTGGTCCTCCTTGGAATACTGTGGCCATCGCCTGCTGTTAAAACTCACTTTGTTCTCTTGCAAGTTAGCAAATAACATCTATTTGGAACTATTAGGATTTGCTGGTTTCACTGAGGAAAAACCCCACAGAGCTTTAAATAAGAAACTGTACTTGTACTTATCTAATTCTATCTTCATATAATCTACACTCTGATAATTGAAAATCAAGCAACAAATGTAAGAATGAAGATTATTTAGGCCTAAGAGTTTAGAACAAATAACAATAAAACTGTAAATCACATTGCAGCTGTAGGCAGAGATAATTATAGCAGATATTGGATAGCTTTCTTTGCCTTTAGAAAAACTGGGCAGTGAAAGAGACTTGAAGGACAAAGTTGAGGGCGAATCTTTGATAGCAAGTTTAGTTTAAACATTTGTGGATTTAATGATCCTGCCAAATCATTACAAATAATAGTAGTTCTTGTTGCTGAGATGTGAATTTGAAACACAGTGAATGTCAATGTGGAGAAAGGAGTCATGTGGTGAGGGTACAAGCCTGAATGAGTACCCCTTCTATAAGCAGCCTGTTGGTCTCATTTAATGCAATATTTTATTGAACTCAAATAATAAGGTCATGAAACTGGTATTACTATCCATATTATACAGATAATAAATGAGGAAATGATGTGCTATTGTGAATTTCATGAATTTAGACAATTACTGATAATCTTTGAAAATACCCTTTGTTAAAAAAAAAAAAAGAAAGAAAATATTCTTTGTTAATGGTATCAAAAAGCACGTCGGAAATTACAAGTTTTATCTTCATCCTGGCAGTCTGATCCATTTGAATATAGTATCTTGAAAATAATTTGTTTTATCATCATAGAACTGATGACCAGTTCTCTGAATTAGTAGCAGTATCATGTATATTGTACAAAATTTTTTTACTAATCTTATAGATCTTTAACATTAAGAAATATTTAAATTAAATATCATTACATATTTTGACTATGATTAGGATTATTTATAAGGCTTTCTTTCATTATTTAAATATTCAATTAATGCTAAACACTTGCTTTCTTAAAAATGCTCTGAAGCAAATACTTTTCTAATTTTGTCTTCTGGTTTTCAGGATATAAAGAGTCCATTTGGGAGATTTCCTTTCTGAAATTAATAACTGCTTTAGTATGGAAAGTAAGTCCAAAAGATCAAATGCATGTGCAGATAGAATTTGGCCCTTAAGACAGCTTGCCTAAATCCGGCTTTCAAAAATCTGAAGACAGAATGATCTTGTACAAAATATTTTTAGTTGGCAATTTCCTCACCTAGTGCAGAGCATTTTTCTATACCTTAGGGTAAAACTGGCAGACTGTCATCCATCCTGTTTTTGCCTCCCAATACAAATTGAAAACATAAAATTTGGTGAGGATGAATTAAATTAATGGTAGGAAAAACACAAAAGCCTGTTTTATACTGTGATGCAAGCCTTTTTGCCATGGGTTAATTTATTTAATGTACTTTTTCTAGTCTGAAAGACATAGCCAACCTGCAGGTACCACACTCTTGGAGATAGCCCTAGCCAAAATATATACGGTTGGAAGGAGTAAATGCCTATCTTAGAGTTTGCGTTGTACTCTAATCCTATTATTGGGGATGGAGGAGGAAAAGGATGTTTTTTCCAAAGAGCAGGTGCACATAGTAAACCAGCTAGAAGTAGAAATATCTTGTGTAATAATGTGTTAGTTTAATCAGTACTTTACCTCTCTAAATTTCAAGGCAGGAAGCTCCAACTTTATAGCACAGAGTATGCTTCATAAGTTAGTGTTGGCATTATTCATGACTCGTCTTACTGTGTATGTTTCCAAATAGGGGATCCTAAAATCCACATCTCTTGTTTTTGGTGTGTCTTACTGAAGCAAAAAGTCTGTACAAGGTAAGTCAAAATGCCTTTCCCTGGGAAACATGTATGTTTTCCTTTGTAATGGGAATATTAAAGTTAACCTTTACATCTGTTCTACTTTCTAATTACACATGGAAACAACAAAAAAAGTGTAATTCACAACTGTACCGTAAAACATAAGTTGTATATGATTTAAATTTGTATGCAGTCTACACTTTGTTCCAGGCAATATACATCTGTTATGTTATTCTCCTGTCACAGACATAAATCAACAGGGAATGTCTTTCCCTGGGGAAGAATTTTCTGCTGCCTTAGCCTCTATGTAAACAAAACATGATTTTTCTCTACAAACAGAACTTTCATTTCATTCATTTTTTGAGCAAAGTTCAAATGACTATATTGGTCCTGTGAGTTTGCTTTGATTCCAAGGACTAGCCCCAAACTTAAAAACAAAACAAAAAGTGCACTCAGACAGAAGTGGTCACTTTCATGAGAATTTTACAAACACCAAGTATATAGGAGGCTTTTTTTTTTCTTTCAGAAATCTATTTTTTTCTTAACTTTGTATTTAAGAAAGTTTAGAGTTGAGTTGACTTTATGTGACAATGTAAATTTTCAGATTATGACCCTCATTAAATAAACCAAATTTCCAAGTCCATAGCCTCAAATCATACTAATGAATTCTATTTTCAGTCCAGTCAATTCATTTTCACACTGCCAGGAATCATTTCCTTGAATAAAGAAAATTTAGCCATAATATTTTAATTTGATTTGAAAATTAACTATTTCAAATAAATTACATAATTTATAATGAATTTGTGTTGGGATAACATAAAATACCAGATAATCACATTCTTGTCTGTATAGTACGTATTTTGTAAATGTAAAATAACTGGATAAATTGAATTAAAAAAATATATGTTTGCCATTCATTTCATTTTCCCTGACTTCATTTTCATTTTTATCTCCTTGTGCCCTGAGTTCTTTTATAAAGATGGCTACATGACAAGTCTTTCTTCTTCCAAGATCACTCTTCCAATATATTTTCTATGGTGTTCTCTGAGATTTATCATCCTTAGTTACAATTTTTGTGTGATTAACTTCATTTTTCTTTGTTATTCAGTTGGTTGCAAAATTATATCCAGTTCCTATATTTTGGATTAAGTCATACCATAGATCCCTTCCCTATCTTTATTCTCTAATTCTGGGAAATATTTTAGTCATCTTTGGGAAATATTTTTAGCCATCTTTAAGTTACACTGTATAATATTCTATTTGGTCTTACTCCAAACTTTTCTGCTTTCTCAGCATCAAACCCTATCTCTGTTACTCTTACTCTCTCTGTAACTGACTTTTCTTAGTGTATTTTTTTTATTCAAATTCAATTAGCCAACATATAGTACATCATTGGTTTCAGATATAGAGTTCAGAAATTCATCAGATGCATGTAATACCCAATGCTCATCATGTCACGTCTGTTTTACACTGAGGCCTTCGGGGAGGGGGGAGGGAAGAAAGAAAGTTAAAACCAAAATACTTCTAATCTCAGCATACCTGTTTTCCACTCCCCTGAGTTCAGAGGAATCTTTTAGTCTTATTTACCAGAGCTAACCTGCCTACTAAAGCTATAATTCTTTCCTTTAGTCATGTATGACTTTTCTTTTTTAAAATTTCTCTTCACTGTATCCTTCCAGTCCGCTGAAAATATGTTCAAGGGAACTTCATTCTAAAAACTAATACTAATAAAAAAATAAGGGTATCTAACCTCAAACTGTGTACCTGTAAAGGTTGAAAGACTGACCTCTCCACTGCTGTAATTATTGGAAAAGTTAGTGCACATTTACTGCTTCTATTGTAATTCTACCTAAACCTTATTCTTTTGCAGATCGGGTTGATTCTCATCACTCATTCATAACTGCTCTTATAAATATAGTCAAATCATTATTCTTAAGCTAATACTAATTGAAGACTTTCTATGCCAGATATAACCTAAAACCTTTACATAGATTACTTAATTCATCCTACTGACAGATAAGAAACTGGAAGTGTAGAAAACTTAGAAAATCACTGAAGGGCACAACAGATCTACCAAGTGGCAGAACTTGGGTTTGAACCCAGGTTTTCTTTTTTTTTTTTTTTAATTCACAAGACGAAGTATTTATTTCTGTTTGGTTAGAACCCAGGTTTTCTAATTCCAAAGCCTACATACTAACTGACCTTTTCCTATTAGAAACCAAGTTTCAAACAAACAGGTTATTAGAATTATTTTAGCTGGTATCTTGAATTTCTTTATCATTCATCAATATTGACTGCCACATTATTAATTCATCTTTCTCATTCTTTGGCATGTGATACTTCAATTTGTCAGTTCTCTTCTTAATTTCCTACCTGCTTCTTTCAGTGTCTCTACTGCTGAATTTTATACCCTTTTCACTCCACCAATACAAATGTTACCAAATGGATATCTCCATGACCCCCTGCTCTCCCAGCTCCCTCTACACTGTTATATCTTTTCAACTATCACCTCTATGGAGCTAACTCCCAATTTTATAAACTCTGACGTGAGCTTTGTCCTGAGATACAACTTTCATTTTCAGTTGATCTTAATCATTCTTTACTTGTTGAGTTTGAATATAATTAACTTTACATCAAAATAAAAAGGTAAGGTTAAATATTACTACCATGATGTCACACAGATATTATTTTTTCTGGCCCCATAGCCACTAGTACTGCTAATCCAATGAATATTGAGGAACTGGTCCAAAAAAAAGATGTATTGCTCAAGACTATATATATATATATATGAAAAGATATATATCCATATATATGGAAAGATATATATAAAAAGATATATTTTCCATAGATAGATAGATAAAGAAGCCAATTTATTAAGCAGTAAAATAACTGGAATTTGTATGTGAAACACAGTTTTTGAAGCTTTTGAGACAACATACTATATTTGGGACATTTCTTAGATGATAAGGTTTCTATGACTGTTTTTGTCAACTTTGCCCTTGCCTTAAAACCAAATCCTGGATTTAACCATAGTTTTATCTTCTCCAGTTAATTCTTTTACAGTGCTCATTTTTTTCCCTAGTCCAAGTCATGTTCAGTGAATAGGGTGTTATGTTGAAAAGTACAAAATTTGTACATTTGTTTTGGTCAGTTTGATGATCTTTTAAGACCAATGGATCTGAGATCCTATGATTAGTTTTCAGATGGGTGGGAGATGTATGCCATCATGGAGATAGTGGATATATGTTTCTTATATGATTTTTCTTGGCCTCACAACTATTCCATGTGACATATGCTGCACTACTTTTAGAAATTCACCAAGGAGTTTTATTAAGAATCTGAAACAAGGGGATCCCTGGGTGGTTCAATGGTTTAGCACTTGCCTTTGGCCCAGGGCACAATCCTGGATCCCCAGGATCGAGTCCCACGTCAGGCTCCTGGCATGGAGCCCGCCTCTCCCTCTGCCTGTGTCTCTGCCTCTCTCTCTCCCTATGTCTATCATAAATAAATAAAATCTTAAAAAAAAAAAAAAAAGAATCTGAAACAATCTATTGTTCCTCTAGCTGCTAGTGGATTTGGTACTACAGGGAGTGAAAGGAAATCGCAGGATAAAAAAAATCAAAACAAAACAAAGCACTCTTCTTTCTGAGTGTTTCTGCAAGTTGATGATGGCCAGAACAATTTTCTGGATAGGGCTACCAATGCCTTGTGGTATGGCACTATTAGGCATACATTAAAAACTGCACCTTCAGAAATACCATCTTGGTTGAGAAAAAAAAAAAATCAGAAGGACGTTGACAGTTCAAAGGGAGTGAATGAGGGGTGCCTGGATGGGTCAGTTGTTTGAGTGTCAAATTCTTGATTTCAGCTTCAGGTCTTGATCTCAGCGTCGAGAGTTCAAGCCGTATGTTGGGCTCCACACTGGGCATGGAGCCTACTTAAATAACACCAATACAACTACAACAACAAATAGAGGGAGTGGATGATTACTATGTAATGCGCTAACGTCAAATGGGTAGTAGATGAGGCCTTATATTCAAGGAGAGAAAGCCAACATATTTATCTTGGATAATTTGTGAGCTAATGTGTAAATACCTTCAATGCATTTTTAATGTTTTTGTTGCTATCCATAATATGGGGTCACAGATTCCTTTAATAGAATTAAAACATTTTAGATTTCATTATAACTTTTAATCTGAAATTAGAGGATACTGAATATAGATATGGAGGATTTTGAGCATCAATGAATTGAAATAGTATATAATCTAGGAGCTCTGATTGAGGTTTTCTGTTATAAAGGAAACCTGAATTATTTAAATAGAGTATCCGTTGCCGAAGTGAATGGGTGACAAGAGTTGTGATGTACTATTGTGAGTAGACTATCTTTTATCATTTAGATGATGGGAAAGCTATGGAATGGCATGAATCTGAAATTAAGTTCACTGTGGCAGGAATTCCAGTGTTCTTAGAAGTTGGAGGTTTTTCAGCAATCTCCTTTACTTCCCATCTGTCCCTGTTCTAGGCCCATGGGTCTTTCATTTTTATATACTTAAGGTTACTACTTCCGTTGAAAGGCCATCAGAATTCCATAGGGTTATGTAATGAATGGGGTATGGTAGATTATTAGATAAAAATAAGAATAAACCAGTAGAATATTAGTGTAGCTCTCTGCTCAATCCAACAAATGGCCTTTATGATGAAATAGGACCATATGACCTCTGAGCTTCCTAGGACTCTGGAGAACTCTTCAGTTCCAGTCAACAACATCTGCACATCTGGCTGTTGCTTCAGCTAATTTTTGTGGGGGCTGAAAAATGATTGTGTAGATCTGACATTTTTTAGAGTTAAACTAACTTTTTGTCCCTTTCCTAAGATGTATGTCCCTTTCTTACAATATATGGGAGTCTACGTGTTGGTTTGGATTTCCTGGCTTTAGAAGTCAAAATTGTTATCAAGGAGGCTGACCTACACTGGCACAGTCTGAGTTTCTGGGCCACTCTCAGCTACTGTAAGTAGGTTGTGGTGCTCAGAAATAGCCATTATTGTTGGAACTACTCCACTAGAAGAAAATCTTCATGCACTGAAGACATCTTATTCTCTCTCATAGTTACCAAAGTTGTTCTCTGATCTTGCAGTTTTCTTTCTTCTGGAAATTTGTTAGGTTTGCATTTCTCTGTGTTATTAAGTAGAAAATGGCTGTCTGATTTGCTTTAATGAATGGAATATGAACAGAAGGGACACAGTTTACTTCTTTGTTGAAGCCATTAATAACCAGTGATCAATTTGCCAAACTATCTTCCTTCTGCATGAAGAAGGGTCTGTGTTCTTGAATCTTTTTAATTAATGCAGTTTACAGACCAACACCATAAACATTTTCTGTGAACTTTCTAAAATGCAGAATGTCAGGCACCTCCCCAGAGGTGAATAAATGTATACATTTTAACAAGTGATTTGTATGCACATTAAAGTGTGAGAAGTGTTGTTATGAAAGCTCTGCCAGCCAGTGTCTCAGAGTGAAGACAATTTTAAAAGAGCTGCCAGCTAATCCACTGTGGACCTGTAATATGAGTGGAAATAATCTTTAGTTGTCTTAAGCCACATAGATAGGGTATTGTTTTTTATTGCAGCATAATCTAGCTTATTATAATTGAGACGAACATCAAAAACCCCACTGCTTTTAATAACATAGGATAAGTGATCCCACATACCTACTAAAAATGTGATATCTCAACCTGAAATATGAAATACCAGAATAATTAAGCCCTTCCTGAATGTGCAATATCATACATTGTATGAATTGTTTTAAAAATCTTGAAATTACAGCGTTTCCCAATTATACACAAATAATAACTTTTACTTTATTTTATACTTTTTTGTTGTTGTGGAAATGTATATATAACCTAAAATATATCATCCTAACCATTTTCATGTGTACAGTTCAGTGGTATTAAATCAATTCATAATGTGCTACCATCACCACCATCCATCTTTAGAACTCTTCATATCTGACTTTTAAGTAGAAGTAGTTTTTCTTTTCTTTTTTCTTTTTTCTGTTTTCTTTTTTCTTTTTTCTTTTTTTTAATTTTAATTTTAATTTTAATTTTTTTTTTTTTTTTTTTTAGAGAGAGAGTGTGAGCTCTTAGAAGGCTTCAGGGACAGGAAGGGGCAGAGGAAGAGGGAGAAGAAAAAGCATCCCAAGCTGAGCTTGGACCCTGACTGGGGACCCTGAGATAATGACCTGAGCTGAAATCAAAAGTGGGATGCTTAACCTATGAGCCATACAGACACCCCAAGCTTATTTCCTTCTATTCCTTACTTTATTGAGTTTTGTTTTTGTTTTTTGTTTTTGTTTCTTGTCATGGAAAGATCCTGAATTTTGTCATATGCTTTCACTTTTTCTACATCAATTGAATCATCATTTTTTTTTCATTTATTTTGTACATTGACCAATTTTCATATATGTAACCATCCTTGCATTTCACAAATATGTCCTTTATCAAATGTGGGAGGGTTTCTGACATCATTTCTTCAAATATTATCTGTGCCTTTTTCTCTATCTCTTCTCATCCTGAGAATTTCATAATATATATGTTGACTGCTTGATGGTGTTCCATAGATACCTAAAGCTATTTATTTTCATCAATCTTTTTTTTTCAGATTTTTTAAAAATTTTATTTATGATAGAGAGAGAGAGAGAGAGAGAGAGAGAGAGAGGCAGAGACATAGGCAGAGGGAGAAGCAGGCTCCATGCACCGGGAGCCCGACATGGGATTCAATCCCGGTTCTCCAGGATCCCACCCTGCACCAAAAGCAGGCGCTAAACCGCTGCGCCACCCAGGGATCCTTTTTTTCAGATTTTTAAATGTGATGATTCACATTGTCCTATCTCCAAGTGTACTTATTATTTACCCTGCCTGCTCAAATCAGCCTTTGCTTTCCTTTAGTAAATTTTTGTTGTTATTATTATTATGGATTTTTTTTAAGATTGTATTTATTTGATAGAGAGAGACAGACAGAGCATAAGCAGAAGGACAGGCAGAGGGAGATGGAGAAGCAAACTCCCTGCTAAGCAAAGAGCCAGACATGGGGCTCAATCCCAGGACCCTGGGATCATGATCTGAGCCTAAGGCAGACACTTAACTGACTAAGCCACCCAGATGCTCCCTGTTAGTAAATTTTTTAAATTTCATTTGTACTTTTCAGCTTCAGAATTAAGTTTTGGTATCTTTTTAAGTTTTCTATCTTCTAAATTGATATTTCCAATTTTTTCATACATCATTTTAACTTTTCCATACCATCACTTTCTTTGCACAGTTTTAAGACAGTTGTTTTAAAGTCCTTGTCTGGTAGATCCATCATTATGTCTTTTTCAGGGCAAGTTTTGTTGATTTATTTTTTTCCTTCAAATGTGCCATATGTCATATTCCTATTTCTCTGTATGCCTTGATTTTGTTGTGGCTGTTGTTGAAAACTGAATATTTGAACCTAATGATGTGGTGACTATGGTAATCATTTCTCTCCCTCACCCAGCCTCTGCTTTTTTTCATTTTGTTTATTGTTTTTATTTATTTTTGGAGGAGGCATTATTGTTGACTCTTTCGGTGGTGAGGATCAGCCTGAGAGGTAAATGTAAGGTCTGCTCAAGTTTTGAGTCCATGCCTTTCTCTGGGCATGTGTGCTGACTTTAAAATTTTTCTTCATGTATACAGTGGCTTTTGAATGTTCTAATCTTTAATGTCTGGCTCCCATGAGGCAAAAAAAAGAGAAAAAATGAAGAATAGTAAGAGCATCAGCTTTTAAGTCCCTCAGTTATCCCTTCAGTCAGAGGGGGGAGGCTTGCAACAGTGGTGGGAAGCACAGCAATAATACCTGCCTGCCTCTTTTGCCTGCACTCTGGAGATCACAAGCAATCAGTGATCAGAGCAAAGATCCCTGATTTTTGGAGGACGGGGTTCTTTTTGTTCACCTTGGCTCTTAACAGTTGATGCAAGCAGCTTCAGAAATGCATGTATGGTTGCCTGACCCGGGGAAAGGAGGCGGGAGCTAACATTGATGAAATTAATCACAATTTACACCTAAGCCTTCCCTGAGAGTTTCAAGGATTCAGTAGACTCCAGAGTATCAACATAATCATATCGTATAGATTCTGCCAATTCAATAGCTTCATGGATGAAGAGACAGACTTCTAGTGCCTCCTACTCCACCATCTTCCCCTGTATTTCTTTTACCTCTGCTTTTATAGTTGATATACAAAGAACTGCACATGTTGATGATGTACAATTCTCGAGTTTGGCCATATGCAAATGCCTGTGATACCATCCCTGTAATTAAGGTAATCATCCATATGCAACACCTTCCAGAGTTTCTTTGTGTCCCCTTTCTGTGTGTGCTGAAGATACATATCATGGAACGTATTCTCTTAACAGATTTTGAAGTGTGCAATACCGTGTTGGTAAGCACTGGCACTATGTTGCATAGCAGATGTCTAGAACTTACTCATCTAATGTAAATGAAACTTTATACCCATCAAATAATTGACTCTTTCTTGTTAATTAATAGAAGTGATATAAGAAGGCATGGCTTCTTCAAATCAATATTAACTGTTCTAGTATTTGGATTTCCTCAGAGTTCATTTAAAAATAATCATTGCTTTTTCTTAAATTCAGAGGGAATTTGCCAGCAGGTTCCTTTGCCACAAAGAGTAACAGCCTTGAATAATTTTTTTGAGGCTTTTATTTATTTATTTGAGAGAGAGAGTGAGTTTGCACATGTAAGAGTGTGGGAGGGGCAGGCAGGGGGACCAGCCGAACTCCACTCTGAGTGTAGAGCCCCACAAGAGACTCGGTCCCATGATCCTGAGATCATGACCTGAACCAAAACCAAAAGTTGGCCCCTTAACTGACTGAGCCACCAGGCACTCGCTGGATAATTTCTTTTAAAACAGTGGCTTTAGGAGTGCCTGGGTGGCTCAATCAGCTGATCATAAGCCTCTTGGTTTTGGCTCAGGCCATGATTTCAGGGTCATGACATCAAGCGCCATGTGGGGCTCCACATACTAACAACACAGTCTGCTTGCCCTTCTCCATCCTCCTTTGCTCTTCCCCCAGTTAATGCGCTCTCTTTCAAATAAATAAATAAATAAATAAATAAATAAATAAATAAATAATAAATAAAGGCTTTGTTATGGAGAGGGAGATGAAAAGAAAAGATGAAGTCTTTTCTTAATTTTCCCAACCACAGAGCAAAATTTTAATAAAGTATACTCCAAGGGAAAGGTGAGCCAGTCAAGGGAGGCAATGGCACCAGAAACTCCAAGGTGTGTGTTTATATCAGTTTTTGGGGGGTGGGTCCCAATGTTTAAATCACAAGCCTAGATTATATAATTAGCCAGCCATGCATGTCCTTTCCCAAGATGTATTAGAAATGCCTGCAGGGGGTAGGAAACTGCTACGTTATTTCTTATTCTGGAGACATAATTCAGATAAGGACAAGCCACTGCTTTCTGCACAAGTGTAACAAGCACAACAAACTTAACTCTGGCCTGCCAGGATCTTGTAACCACAGACTAACTGCTGAATGGGTGGAATGGGGTGTCCTGGGTGGTCCTTGGTTGGGGCTCTCAGTCAATATGTTGAGGTCCATCCTCCTGTGGCTCTGCCTAGCTTCCTGCCAAATGATTTAACAATTTTCATAGGAGCGTCAGATTATTAACAATAGTAATTCTGTGAGGCAAATCATGCTAATCAGCTATGTCATTATTTTCATAACTCTTTTAAGGGACACTTATTCAAAAGAACTATTTTACTTTCCATTCTAAACTTAAAAAAAATCCTTGATAGAAGTTAAAGAAAGCAAAATAAGAACTTTCCTGAAGATTTATGAGAATATGCATATAAAATTGGATCTATAAATGATGGATACATGTTTCTAAAAATTAGTAAGTAGACCTCATTTGGAAACAAGAGGAGTTTAAATCATGGGTTTGAATGAGATCACTTAGAAAATGTGAAGGAGGAGGAAACTAATGTTATCAGGAACCATAATTCTAGTAGAAATAGTTCCTTTGGGTAATTAAGAGAGAAAGTTTAATAAGAGAAAATTAGGAGATTTTATTAATGCATGGTGTCCATCACACCAGGGAAGTTGGGCAATGTCCTAATCCAGACTAAAATAGGAGTGGGATACAGTCACAAATTATGGTCCATTCACTCTCGTGGCTGTATGCTAATGTACCATCAATTAAGAGGGGAAGTCAGAGCAGAAACCTTCACTGATTTATCCTTCATGACATACTGTGCAGTGTATTGCATGGCATAGAATGTTACTCCAAAATGAAAAGCTTTAAGTTCAACATTGTATACTTGATTATGTAAAATAAATTTTACCTATCTGAGGAAATATTTTCTTGTCAGAAATCTATAAAAATATAATAAACATTCTAAGTTAAGTAGTGGAATGATAAGAGGAACAATATTAAAATGTTTCTATACACAAATTCTATGCCATACAATTCTATTGCTCCATGAGAAGTTGAAACCAAATATCTTTGCAGGACTCAAAGAGAAGATTCAAATATGCCTAACCACCAAATTAATCCCAATTCAATCATATTTTACCTTGCTTGTAATTGATGTTAGGCCTCTGTAATATCAGGACTCCACAATTTTAACCAGTTAACACACATATGACAACTCAGAAAACCTGGACAGTGCTCTGGAGAATGTGATAGAATGTAAACAGACAACTCACAAAGGAACTGAGAATATGTATTCAAGAAATAAGAACTAAACCTATGAGTTAAATTAAGAACTGTGTTATAGAAGCCGTTGGAGTGGGATTTCTGATAATATTGAGGTTCCAGCAATGAAACATATTAGTTCTGTGGCTTTAAACAAATCACTTATTCTCCTGAAAGCTTTAGCATCCTCATCTATAAAACTTTGATCTAATGAGCACCTTATTCTGAGGATTAAACAGATAATACTCATGAGAAATCTGATATATAAAAGACATTAATGTTAGCTATCTATCTCCTCCTAAGAAAGTTACCCTTAGCAACTTAAATTCAGTAATATAATGTGAAGACACTGAATATAATGTGCATGTGGGTGTCTGTATATGAACAGAATCATTTTCTCACCCATCAGGACAAAAATGCTATCTGCAATTTATCAAAAGGTTTTCACTCTAATATATGATTTAATATTTACAGTTAGGTTAGACACTACTCCTAAAGATACTACTTTGATTTGATTTAAATCTATACAGATTCAGGACTATGAAACAATACATACCTAATGGATTAAGCAATTTGAGACCAAAGGTGTGAAATCTTTTTAAATAATTTACCATGACTTGTCAACCAACTATAGAAGGCCGAGCTCAAAAAACTCCTAATTTTCTTTGAACAACAGGAGAAAATTCTCTTTCTTGAAAGCAGTTTCTTGGCACATGGGAACATTTAAATGGTAAGAAGCTTGATGTTTTCTTTATTTTAATTTATTAAGTTTTTATTTTAATTCCAGCATAGTTAACATAGATGTTATATTAATTTAAGATTACAATATAATGATTCAACATCTAGTGCTCATCACAATCTTCCTTAATCCCCATCACCTATTTCACCCATACCCCCACCCACCTCCCTTCTGGTGACCATCACTTAGTTGTCTATAATTAAAAGTTTATTTCTGAAAAAAAAAAAAAAAAAAAAGAAAAGAAAAAAAAGTTTATTTCTGGATTTGTCTGTCTTCTTTTCTTTCCTTATTTGTTTTGTTTCTTAAATTCCAAGCATGAGTGAAATCATATAGTATTCATCTTTTTCTGACTTATTTTGCTTAGTATTATACTCTCTAGGTTTGATGTTTCTGAAAGGCTCTCAAATATATGCAATATCATATTTTTCAAATGGAGTTGGAAATAAATCAGTTTATGAATCTCATGAATGAACAATCTAGTTCACCTCAGCTTGTGTGCAATTAATTTTTTAAACATTGGTTATTTTAAATATTTCTTATTTTATTCTTTCAATGATATTTGTGGATGAATAACAGTCCTCCCCTCTAAGGGAGGGCATCATGCCTTGTGTCTTCTTCTACCGACTGGCAGTTCTGTTATACCACTGATGTAACAAAAGGGTGACTCAAAATACCATTTGGCAATCTGGAGGAATTCACCTTGTTCAACACAAATTTTATCTGCAAATCAGTTAATTCACCAGTGTGTTTCTGCAATGTCCCTTGTCTATCTAAGCAACCTCAGGCCAGTGAAATCTTCCTTGAGATTAAAGGTGAGACAGTATTATTGGTGAGTCATGATAAAAGCTTGAAAACACTGAAAAATAGTTTTAGCAACTCATATTAATAACCATGCTGTGCATTGACAATGAAAAGGAGGTTGCTGCTTATCAGCTACTTTGTTTTAAATAGTGTTTTTAATGACACGGACCTCTCTTTTCTCAAAACTATATATTTTTACTGTATTGCTAAAAATTATAGTAGATGATGACACAAAAGTGTGGTTTTTTAAAATCTACTTAATCGGGCAGCCCCGGTGGCGCAGCGGTTCAGCGCCGCCTGCAGCCCAGGGCGTGATCCTGGAGACCCCGGATGGAGTCCCACGTCAGGCTCTCTGCATGGAGCCTGCTTCTCCTCTGCCTGTGTCTCTGCCTCTCTCTCTCTCTCTCTCTGTGTCTCTCATGAAAAAATAAATAAAATCTTAAAAAAAAATAAAAAATAAAAAAAAAATAAAATCTACTTAATCTTTCTTTTTTTCTATCTCTAAATCCATATTTTTGCTGTAAGAAGTAACACTGCATTGGATCATTGAAATGATAATGTATTCTGTTAAAATGGGAGGCAAAATTATAGAGTGGGCTAGGCAAAATTCTTTGTAAGTATGAGGAAATCTATTAACTACCTGCAGGGTAACTATACCCTCAACATTTATCACTAAAGTCTAGCACAAAACAAATAAACACACAAGAGGAAACCTCTCAAATCTCAAACAGAACATAGATGAAATGCTAGTCAGAAAATAGAATTTGCAAATATCACACAAAATTACCTGAAGAAAGAAATGGCACAGAATGCCATGTTAGGTGTTTTTTTTGTTTTGTTGTTTTGTTTTGTTTTGGGTTTTTTTTGTTTGTTTGTTTTGTTTTTTAGAAAGCAGTAAGGGTTTGTTTTGTTTTGTTTTTTAAGATTTTATTTATTTATTCATGAGAGACACAGGAAGAGAGAGAGAGGCAGAGACACAGGCAGAGGGCAGGCTCCATGCAGGGAGGCTGACATGGGACTCCATCCCGGGTCTCCAAGGTCCGGCCGTAGGCTGAAGGTGGCGCTAAACCGCTGAGCCACCCGGGCTGCCCTCCTGTTAGTTTTTATGTGCCTTTCTTAAGACATTTCCTATCATGGAAGGGAAAGTTGATACCCCCAATCACTTTCTCTCCAAAGGAAATTTTGGTTTGCAGTACTCATTTTATTTGGATGCTAAGAGTTTGGGGATCTGAAGCTTTTATACCTAGAAAACACTATTATCTGCCTTCACCTGTGCACTGACTTCGTCTATTCCATGTGGTTTATTTTCCTTCAGAATTGCTGCTGATATTTCTTCTTAACACACTTGACACCACCTTGGTTTTCTGCCATTGCCATCATTATTGCTGATGGTGCACCTGCACCTGGTAGGGTTTTAAATACTTGGAAATACTCCAGCCCTTTCATCCCCAAACTGTTTTTGTGTAAAACGTCCTGTCTCTGAAGCCTTGCTTAAAGTATGCATGAAATTAACTCTGCTTTCAGAAGTTCCAGACATTAATTGGGTGACTACGTGTAGGGCCCTTCTTTGTCATAAAGTGTGTATTACCTAATACATAGTACCTAATATAGCACTTAATACATAGAAGAAGCTGCCCCTTCCCTTAAATCACAATAGATTGGAATGACACATAAAATATTATATGAATACTACATGATTCACTTTATGTCAGAAGAATGAACAGAGGAATGGCCACTAATCTGCATTCAGCAAAGGTTTTTTGAAAAGATGGCTGAATTGAATTTTAAAGAATAAGTATTTTTTTGGCAAAAGAAGAGTGGTGGGTATGTATCTTGTATGGGGGTGCAAGTGTCCCTGGTTATATGTCTAGACAGAAAGGAAACCTTTGCAAAGGTGCACATGTGTAAGGTACTATGGTATTTTTTGTACTATTGGAATACTGTACATAGTTTAGCCTAGAGTGGAAAAGACAATATTGAATGAAGAGGCATATCTAGAAAGAAAGGAATTAAAGCAGACCAACATAATACGAATTTGCTTGAAGAATGAGCTAGGGAACAGGTTGTGATGTCTTGTGCTCTTTTTGGCTGTCTTGACCCAGTGACTCTGAAATCATACACTAGTACTTCTATTGCCACTCTCACTAGTACCATTGTTGAAGTCTCAGTATGCACCAGGTTTTGTGCTAGATGTTTTACACTCATTAAGTCCCTAAATATATCAACTCTATGTGGTTTATTATTATTTTAAAATTCCATTTAGGTTATATTAAATTTAGACGTTAAGTAACTTGCCCAACTTGTGCAGCCAGTATGCTGCTGCATTTGTTCTTTTTTTCCCAGACTGCCATGTTGTATCTGATACCTGTGTTCTATTTCTCCTAGGGTAGATCCATAATATGTTTGTATTCTGAAGTGCCAAAACTTGAACCTTCCTTTAAACAAACAAAAAATGATCCAGTGCTAATTATTTTCTGAAAGCTGGTTTAAAAATAATTCAGTCCTGCTTAACTTACTTTATGGTTTTGTTTTGTTTTTTCTTTCTCAAACATCTTAGTTCAAATGCCTCCAACACACATGCTTAGCAGATGATATTGCCACAGACTTAATTGTAAAACATAGAAGCCATTATTTGGGAATTCCCTCATTTCTCTAATAGCAACTCTAGAACTTATAGCCATATGCTCCAGGCTTTACTTTTTCCCTTGACTTATAAGAAGAAAGGGTTCCTCTTCTTAGCAGAGGCCAATTCCTTTACATTTGCTGAGTACCCCATGCTCTCTGATTTTAATAAATCCATACCTTCAGTTTTGCTCATTTTTCCTACATCTTCAAGATTTCTCTTACAATTGCATCATTTGAGTTTTCTCAGTTTCCCATTTACAAGCTTCTCTTTATTCTATATTTCTTTTCTTTACTGCCCTACTTTTTCAGAGTTTCCTGCTAACTCTCATAGCATTTTTTCCTGACATTTTAAAAATATACATAGAAAGTCTTCAGTCTTCATCTATAATACCTATTCATTCTTTGTGTGTAGAGTGTGTTGAAGGAGGGCAGAGGTTAAGGTAACACTGATTTATTAAGATTGACTAGTTAAAATGAAGATTGGAATTAAATAATGTACTACTCCTCAACCTCACATTTGGAAAAGGTAAAATGCCCCCACTTCACACTTACTTGAATGTCCCACTCACCATTATCATGACCAGAACAATATGGTAAGAGTCAAGAAGCAGTTGGCAAGGTGTAGAAGCATTAGTTGGCCTATTGATGCATCATCAGCTTCGGAATCCTTATATCTTTAAGGTCTAGATCCTGGTCTGTATAGTTCTTGGTTATCAGCAAGAAATTATTTCATTTAAATCAAACTGTGATTTTTGGCTTAGCTTAGCAAACAAATGGCACTCCATGAGCTGGTTGAACCTTGAAACTACATGGTCCCATACTGTGAATGTTTAAAGGTACTTGTGGTTCTCTACTTGTCCCCAGAGCAGTAACTCTGTTATTCTCATCTGTTCTCTGATTCCCTGGGCAGTTGCATCCAGAGTGCCCTCAGATGTCCCTTCATATGAACCAGTACAGCACTTCCATATCCTTTTGACAGTGTATTTAGCATAAGTTATCATGTACTAATGGTAAAAGTTAAAGAGCTTACTAATATGCCTAGTCTTGGGTTTGGGTTCTATCATTATCTTCCAAACAAAATCTCATGGATTAAGCCTTGCCCTTCTTGAAAACGTTGTCCAGAAGAAAGTTTCACACATCATATGCCATCACAGAACTAAGTCCTTAGCCCTACAAGGTTTTGCAGAGCCTAGTTCTCCTTTTCTTCAACCTCAGATGATTATTCCACTCCCATGCTTCTGGTCTTCCATGGACTTCCCGTATCTTATACTCTTTCCCAGGAAGGGACATCATACATGATATTTCCTATATTTGAAATTATCGTTTCATTATCCTTGTGCCACCCAAGGGATGACTATATCTTAATAATTCACTAAGTGCTAAGCCAAATATTCAAATTCACAGAAGCCATTCTCTAAACTCCAAATCTAAATTTGGAGACCCTGTTATTTTATCTTGACATGCTATCCTTTTCTTTATATCCTTACCAATTTTTCAAGCCCCTTATTGGTCATTGAATTTTCAGCAAGTAGCGCATAATCAGCACATAGTTATATTAGCACGCAAAGGGTCCTCAGTATTTTTAATGAAAAGATAAATGACTAATGTATGAATGAATATTGAATTTTTTATTTGTAGTAAAACTACACATTTTTTTATTTATTTATGATAGTCACACAGAGAGAGAGAGAGAGGCAGAGTCACAGGCAGAGGGAGAAGCAGGCTCCATGCACTGGGAGCCCGACGTGGGATTCGATCCCCGGTCTCCAGGATCGCGCCCTGGGCCAAAGGCAGGCGCCAAACCGCTGCGCCTCCCAGGGATCCCCAAGTCTTTTTTTTTTAATGCTAAAAGCCAGAGTGGAATAAAATTTCTATACCTTTAGAGCATAGGAAACATGAGAAAAAAGTAGCATACTCATATGGCAAATTCATCTACGAGACAAAACAAGTGGCTGACAGCTTTCTTTGTAAAAAGTAGCATTGCATACTAAAAATGAAAAGATATTTAGAACATAGGAATACAAATTATGAAAATAATTATATATCAGGAGATTCTTTCCTATTTTAGTAGTAAAATGCTGTATACTAAGAATTCCATCCATTCTTTGCATGCTTGAAAACCTTGCTAGGTAGTACCTCACTCGGTTGTACAAAAATATCATTTTGCATAATTATTTGACCAGTTCACTATTCAAGTCCCTTAAAAATATGATTAAACTTTCCCTGACCCTTTGGCATTAGTAATAGAGCTCCTGGATTAATGGTTTCATCTTGCTCCTTGAGTATTCTTGGTTGTGGGGCGGCGGGGGTGGGGTGGGGGGAGTTGTGTTCTTCCTGAGTTGTGTTCCAGTTTATATCTGCTGAGGAATATTCTCATTCATGTGCATCTTACTGGCATCTGCTACTAAAATCTGCAACTAATCATTTTTGTCTTATTTCTCTTGACTTAGGACTTAGTGGTGTCCCTTTATGGCTGTTCAGCTGAGGTACAGAATACAAAATGATATTCTCTTAGACACAGGAACTGCATAAATATATTCCAGTCTAACAGGTTTAGTTGTGTTGTCCACAAAGGAATTCTAGGTATATTTGTATTAATATATGTGTATATGTGTGCATGTGTGGGTATATATATATATATATATATATATATATATACTGCGATTATAATATCTACATATATGAAAGATATATCATATCAGATATATATGCATATATGTAAATTTACATATATGTAAATATTCACAAATCAGGGTGAATAATTTTTTTGTTTTTATTTTTTAAGTTTATTTTTGAATACTACCATATATACTATTAAGTTAATTCTGCTGCATATCTTCTTGCACTAATGCATTACATCACATCTGAAAAACATTTCATGTCTTAATTTTATCTAAATAGGGATGACTTTAGGCAATTTTTTTTTCCAGGAAAATCTTCACAACATTGGCAAAGGCTTTAATGTACTAAATGCCCTACAGTATTAATGTTGTAATTATTGAAGACTTGTTTAGAGGTAATGAGCTAAAGTGTTGGCAGAATTTGTGATTATGAAAGCCTAATTGTTGGACATGAGATCCCCCTCACCACAGAAACACATATCAAAAAGCTTGATTCTCATAAATCCCTCTTAGTAGGCTATCCAACAACATTTCCCTTTGGCTGACAATTTATGTGGGATTCAGCTGTATGTCCTGGATGCTCTGAGTCCTCATAATCATATTATGTCTGCTCTTGCTCATTTTGAAACTGGCAAACTCATACATGGTGAGTTGATTATTTAGTTGGCGGTTTCCTATTTTATTTCTGGAAAATAAGTTGGTTGAATAGACCTTGATAATAAAAAAATATACCTTCTTGAGTTTTAAGGTCAGGCTCTTTCAGTTATTTATGAGGAACTCTCTTAACAAAGAGATATTTAAATATATATATTTAATCTTTAAAGTCTTATGTTCCATATTCATATTAATTATAAATTCTGCTGTGAAGATTTTTGTTAAAGTTTCCTTTTATTAACCATCTATAACACTTCTATCCAGATCACTACAGCTTAAAATAGATCACTACCCTTTTGCAGCTATTTAGTAGCCAAGAGCAATGGATAAGATCCATACAGCAATTCTGAAAAGTTCGCACTGTCAGTTCAGAACATCTGCTTCACCGAGCCGGATTGCTGATTATTTAAAAAGAATGATAAGAAATTAAACATCACAAATATGTTTTTGTCACCATTAAATGTCTGAATTTTAAACAGATTCTTGGACTGGTGGTTCATATCCATCAGGTTGTTCAACTTTAGCACCGGTCTCATCCCCAGTAGTTTTTCCAGAACTACTACCTTCACCATGAAGCTCCATGAGTTTTCCCAATTCAAACTTAGGCTTCTTCAGAAATTTTACTTTTCTAACAAAGACATCATGGAGTGGATAAATAGACTGACAAGCTTTTTCTATATCTTTTCCGATGCTGTCTGGAATCAATTTATTGACCACTTCTTTCAAATCATTTGTCTGCACCTCTCGGGTCATGATTTCCATCATCTTTTTCCGGATTTGGCAGACCTGTTGCTGCTGAGCGTAAGAGGTCTTCCGAATCTGATTATTGCATTTTTTAGTAAAACCAACACAAAATAGACGAAGCAAATAATCATCAGTAGTCTTTACATCAACATGAGCTTCAATCATGGTCTGCCATTTTTTGACCATGGAGCACATTTTGTCACGGGTAAGATCCATGGAAATTAGTCCGGCGGTTTTTGCCCTGCACACCCTCAGTGATTAGCTTGAATTTCCTAAATGCAACTTCATCATTCTGCAGATCAGCAAGGCTAACTTCAAAAATGTGACCCTTGAGACCGTCAGATGTAATTTTGGTTCCTTGAGTTCTTGTGACTAGTATTTTTCCAGTATTTCTTATATTGAACATAGCTGGTGCTTTCACATCATACCAATCTTTCTTAGAAAATGGATCAACCTCTTTCTTCTTGGCTCCCTTTTTGCCGCCTTTCGTAAGGCACTTGTTCTTGCCAACTGCCACGACGCTGCTCTGGGAGCCAAAAGGGCTGCTGTGAAGATTTGAGAGCTAATTTAAAGTCTTTAAAATTGTGGGATCCCTGGGTGGCGCCGCGGTTTGGCGCCTGCCTTTGGCCCAGGGCGCGATCCTGGAGACCCGGGATCGAATCCCACGTCGGGCTCCCGGTGCGTGGAGCCTGCTTCTCCCTCTGCCTATGTCTCTGCCTCTCTCTCTCTCTCTGTGACTATCATAAATAAGTAAAAAATTTAAAAAAAAAAAAAAGAAAGAAAGCTTTAAAAAAAATAAAGTCTTTAAAGTTGTAACAGAGCATCATACTCCTCTGATATTTTAAATAGAAAATTTGTGCCTAAATACCTATTTTATGGTCATTTTTAATATTTAGATTACTTCTCACAGCTCTTCAGACTGCATGTTACTATGATATCAAGCAAAATTAAAAGTAGACATTATTAAAGTGTAGTACTTTCTTCTTCCTTACATCTCAGTCTCTCAGGCTTTACCTAAGCCAATTTTAAAGAATATCTTCTTCCTACCAATAAGTCATTGCCAGAAGATATTTATGAAGATGTTAGACAGTAACGAGTCCAGGACTAATAGGAAGGTAAGTATATTCCCAATCTCACTGTATCACTGATGATTCTTGAAATATGGGAACCATGTGTATGTTTGTGTGTGTAAGTGTGTACTCATAACTTGAGAAACACTGGAGTCACTGAATCCAACTTGTGGAGCCAAGCAAGGTTTATTAGTGGAAGTACCATTAGAGCTGAATGTTGAAGAGTCAGTAGGATGACAACAGAAATTTAAAATAATAATAATAATAATAATAATAATAATAATAATAATAGGTTGGGGAGGCCTGGGTGACTCAGCGGTTGAGCGTCTGCCTTTGGCTCAAAGCCTGATCCTGGATTCCTGGAATCGAGTCCCTTATCAGGCTCCTTGTTTGGAGCCTGCATCTCCTCACTCTGCCTGTGTCTCTGCCTGTCTTTCTGTGACTTTCATGAATAAATAAATAAAATCTTAAAAAAAAATTAGATTGGAGTAAGATGGAAATAATCTTTATATTTTTCACTTTAGAGTTTGAATTTTTATCAACTAGTCAGCAGACAGCACAGTACTTAAAATGACCTGGCATGATCAATTTTGATCTTTAATACCTCTAGAAGTAGTGCAGAGGATGAATAGGAAGGAAAAATTGTCAAGGAGTCAATCTCAAAGTTGCTTCAATGATCTAGGTAAAATAGGATTATAAGAATGTGCCTTATTTTATGTTAGCAAATATTTAGCAAGTGTTTTATTTTTACAACACCAGTGCTTAACTTCTCCGTGAAGACTTCTCTAGTCTTTCTAACCATCTTGATATTATTAATTTTGATATTTCTAATTTTGAAAACTAGTATAGAGTCCTATAATCAGTACTGTTCTGATTACATGTTAGATTTTTGTATGTACTTTGACCTCTCTAACTTGACTATAAATAGATCTCTTAGAACATATAGGAGAATGTCAAGTACATAGTATGCATTCAATATATATAAATTAGAATTTTTTAAAGTTTGTCACTGAAGTATAGTTTTAGTGTGATGTATTTAGTGTTTTAGTAAGGACACTGGTAAAACTATAACTGAAAGAAAAATATGTTTACAAAACAAAAGACAAAGAACCATTTAATCTATTTTCTAGCTGACTCAATCATAATTTAAGATACTAAAAAATAAGAATAAAAAGCTCAGACAGTCATGTATCATTATAATATAGTTTGGTCCTTGAATATTTATGAACAAGAGACTTTCATAAGCTATTACAAGATTATCCTTTTCAAAAGTAATTTTTTTCCCTATCCTATCAGAGAAAAATAAGTAAATGGTAGAATTGCCTTAGCTCATCACATAGCTATGATTTTATTCCTTTACCCTGTTAAAACTTGAACAAATTTCATTTTTACTGATGACAATTTTATTTGAACAATGACTGGAAAACATCTTTTAATCAAATTGGGAATGGTTAAAATCATAAAATATGAATCGGGAAAGAAAGAACTATAGAATTAACCTTGAACAAAAAAAATCCCCTTACTCACTTATTCTATCTGGTAAATTAAGAATTTATGATTTTGTTTCCTATGAGTTGCAATAACACTGAGACATTAAAGGGAAAATAATGTTTTAAGAATTTTGACTTTTTAAAATTGATTCTATGTCACTTTAAAGAAGGTTCCTCCTATATTTTGTTTAAAGAATGGCTCAAAAAAAAAAAAAAAAAAGAATGGCTCAAAATACCAAAATTTTGTCTACAGAAACCTTAACTAGCCTCATTAGATAAGTTCAGAAAAGAAAACTGGGCAATGTAGCGAACTATCCAGTGACTGACAATTTTAAATGAAAAGAAGTGATCATTTGGAACCTCTTAAATTCTATTCTAAAATTAGTATGTACTCCTGTCTATATTTCTCATGTTTTTTTTTTGTTTGTTTGTTTGTTTTTAATACATGCTGTCCACTCTACAGATTG
This sequence comes from Canis aureus, assembly GCF_053574225.1. Lineage (NCBI taxonomy): Eukaryota > Metazoa > Chordata > Mammalia > Carnivora > Canidae > Canis > Canis aureus. The sequence continues at coordinate 8,587,913 of NC_135640.1, forward strand.
GTATGTTTCCCTGGATCAAATTTTATATGATGAATAATGCATTACCAGAGAATCAAACACATAAAATGAGATTAGCATAATGTATAATGCAAATTCTCTCTTGGAATATTCCCCCAAATGTGCAATTTAGAAAATTTTAATATGGTGATGTGTGAGTCCAGAGGAGAGATTACCTACTAACATCAATCACTACTCATCACATATCCAAGTCCTGAGTGTATACTAGAAAATGTCTAGAATGAGCAAAAATAGTAGCTGAATTGATGAGTATACTAGAAAACTCCTTTACATAACAAGATCCCAGGGGTAATCCTTTATATTTGCTTAAAGACGCATAAATCACCAATATATTCTCTTGGTAGGCTACTTTAAGGATTGATTTATTGAATCATTCAATTTTATGGTTTATAAGCTTTTACATTCAAGACAGGATAATGAGATCCTCTTCCCACATTTGAAAAATTACTAGGTTTTTTAATGCAACTGAATCAACAACAGTATGGAAACATGGCATCCTAGCACAGTTTCAGCTTAAACATTTTACACAACAAAGAGTAAGGAAGATTTTATTTTTATGACTTATCATTTCCCAGTTCAATATCTTCATGTATGCTGACCTTCCTACAAAATAGACTATTTATTAGATGGAGAACTTGATATGGAATCTGCTTTTGATTTGGTGTGTATGTTTTAAATAGCTAATAGCTAAAGCATATGCTTACCTATTCTTATCTAGAAGGAAAATAATTCCTTTTCATTTCAGTTTGACATATTTTAATATCTTTTATTTTCATGGAATTTCAGATAAAATAAAAATGTAAGACACAGCACTGCATTTCAAATGGCTTTATCTGGCCAACCTGTCATCTTTCCAAGTAAAATTTAAGCTAGCAAAGAAAGGATGTATGGTTTTGTCAGTAGTGCACCCTTGCAATGCTTGATAATCTGATTTATATAAGATAGTTTGTTCTGGGGCAGCCCAAGTGGCTCAGCGGTTTAGCGCCGCCTTCAGCCCAGGGCCTGATCCTGGAGGCCTGGGATCAAGTACCACATCAGGCTCCCTGCATGGAGCCTGCTTCTCTTTCTGCCTGTGTCTCTGCCTCTCTCTCTGTTTCTGTGTCTCTCATGAATAAATAAATAAAATCTTTTTAAAAAAAGATTGTTTTTAATAGATACATTGTTATTAATTCAATGGGAAGATTTTCATGAGCAACTTCTAAACATAACTGCAGAAAACTAGAAAAGGAAAACCGGAAAAGGTAAAAAAAAAAAAAAAAAAAAAAAAAAAGTAATAAAGTAAGAACAAAATGTGAAGAAAAACAAAGAGAAAGTGAAGCTTAAGGCCATGACATAATTCTAGTTCCTTCTCTGTAAACTACAGAAGGAAAAAATGTTCATATAGGAAGTGCTTTTCTACACTATATTTAAAAAACTAGCTTGTCTCAGTTTTTAAAACAATGATTCCATATATTAAAATTCTGCTCATCATTATGTGAATATCTGCCATAGACAAAAAACAAAAACAAAAAACAAACAAAAACAAAAACCCAAGGTCAAAAGTGTAAAATGAAAATACAATGTTCAGTGTTTTAGTTAAAATCAATTATAATGGATTATGTCTTCCATTGAGAAGATTTGTTCTTAAATCCTTGTTACTCTGGCATAAAGATATAGCCTACATTACATTTTCTCAAATAAATGAGGCTGAGATATTGCTCATCTGCTGCCTAAGGCTCTGCGTTGATCCCAGTTTTTGTTAAGTACCATCAAGGACAAGTGTTTGGGGATGGCATAGGGTAGCCATAGAATAGAAGTCTAAAATATTGTTCAGTGACTCTGGCCTACTTTATCTAAGGTAGCTTGACAGCACTATTCCAGTAAACATTTATGACAGGACTGTTGTAAAGAATGATGGTTTAATTTGGCCATCTCTATATGGTGTAGGTGGTGTAGCCTTGAGGCAATGTAGCTTGGTAAACATGTTTTATTACCTGGGAATGTTTCTGTACTTTTAAAGTAAAACTGACAATATTTAAAATGAAAATAATTTTCCTAACCTATACTCAAAAGCAAATAAAATATAATCACTAAGTTGAGTTTGATCTTGGAGTGCTCAGAAGAAATGCTGCTACCTAATGGATCATTTTCTTTTTTAATATAGTTTATGCCTGATATTAAGTTTGCAAGCAGAACTGCAAACAAATCTAGTTTGAGGATAGCCACATGTTCAATATCTTCATTGTGTAATGTGTGATTAAATTTAGTAATCCAAAAAGTAGATTACATCTAAACAGTGCAGCTATGGTGATAGATCAAGAATATCTATAGGAAATAACATTTTCCTATATTAAGTATACTTCCAAATAAACTTAGATAACAATATGAAACTTTCATAATATAGAAAATCAACATAGGATATGTGTCAAATGTCTATACTAATAAACTCACTTTTTTAAATTTAAATATATTTAAGTGAACAACTATTATTAAACCTTTATGTGAAATTCTAAGTATTTGTGTGTGTGTAAGTGAGTATGTGTGTATTTGTATTTTAAAGAATTTACCATATTGAGAATAGGATCTCTTTTGAAAGAAGATATGCAAATCAAGGCTCTATGGGTGCAAAGGGACAAAGCAGAAAACAGTTCAAGATTAAAATAAGCGCATCTCCCATGCAGAATCTCTTCAGTTAACAAATTGACTGTATTGTTCCTGTGGACAATGTCAGCCCTTTGCATGTGTATTTTTTTCTTTTATAATCTTCCTTTTACCAAAAGCATGAAATTATTACTCAATCTTTGCTTCAAGGACAATTTTGAAATCTATTTCTACATTTCTTCCTGATGCCAGTGTGAATCACTTTCTATTGGAAGGATACTCTGATAAACAGTTTGCAGGAGGCAACATCATTATCCATCTTCTTGTTTTTAACTCTATCTCACACACACAAATAAAGTATGTATTCCCCCAATATCAGATTGTAAACGAGGTTGCAGAAAGTGGATCAGAAAAGGCAATATCAGCGGCAGCAAAATGAGTCTAACTCTGTCTTCTAGTATGTATAAGGGCAAGAAAAGCAAGTCTTAACACAGTTTCATTTAGGTGAGCAGATTCCCTTTGAAATAACTACACAATGAGAGGTGAATTGCAAAGTGACCTCAATTAACACAGAAATGTTGACTTAGAAGCTTACATTTCTTCTAGGTATATTATGTTATAATATTATGTCATTTGATAATTTGGTAATCTAGTTCTACAATTGACCTAGGCTGAGACCAACATATAAAGAGGTTTTTACCCTTTGCTTTATCAATGATTTTTGAAAGTTGACTTATTAGCTTGTGTAGTAAGGAAGAAAAGAGTACTTATAGTCTGAGTCACAGAAACCCTTGTTCTAATTTCTGTTTCACCATTTTTAATATAGTCATGCACCTCTGTTAATCCAACTTTTTAGGGGCACCTGACTGGCTTAGTCGGTTAAGCATCCAACTTTTAATCTCAGTTTAGGTCTTGATTTCAGGGTTGTGAGTTCAAGTCCTGAGTCAGGCTCCACACTAGGTATGGAGCCTACTTTAAAAAGCAAAACAAAACAAAGTTGTAGATATTTCCTTAACTTCCTTAGGCCTTAACTGTTCCATCTGCAAAATGATAATGATAAAATATTTTAACTGTTCTTGCTACAGATTATACCAGCTATTCTTTGCTGAGTTGATGGAGCTCCTTGACACTATCCCTTAGAATACCCATATTTCTAATGCTTTTATCTTGTGAGAGTCATCTCCAGGGCTACCTCACATGAGCTCAGCAGCTATAAAATACCTTTGGAAAAACATATTTTCATCTATTTAGGGATGAAATTTTTCACAGATGGGCTATATTTGAAAGAGTCTCCCTCATATTGTTTAAATAGCCTTTAGTTTCTTGGATATGGCAATAAAGAGCTTTAGGTCTCTATAGATGCTTTAGGAAATAGCTTATGATAAATCGGTTTTCATCATTAGATATTGTTTGTGATGTCAGAGTAATAATCTCTAAGGCAGGGCATTATAACCAGATGACGTCAAATGAATTTTATTCATTTCTACCTTGTGTTTATAATGTACATAGTACAGCAATTTTAATAATTGTGTTTATTTTATAATGTACAAAGTACAACATTTAAATAATACTTGGATATAATATAATAATAAATAACCACAGTTATTGAGGCCATGGTCTCAAAGCTTTTTCCTTATTGAGGTTTTTTATTACAAACAATTGAAATGCCATTGTGCTAAATGATTATTTGTCTCAGTACTACTGTGCTTTTTTATTTACATTTTAATAAATTTCTGGAATGCCATTAAAATTGGTCATTAGCTAGTTTATTTCTTAGTTTTATAAGGTTCTTAGTTAAATAGTACATGCTTTTAAAGACTGAATATCATTAAAATTCATTTTTTCTCATCAACTACATCTAATTATTACTATTATGACTAATATCCCAAAATAATTTCCACATGTTATGAGATAAATTTTCTGTATTTTTCCCTTATAAGTTCTTTAAATGATATTTGGATCTGTGAAACTGTACCTTCCAATACAGCAGGTACACTACTCATCTTCATCGATTATTTTCTTTGCTATAATAATTACTGCTCAAGATTTTGTTGTTTTGTTTTTGTAGTTGACATCAGTGTAAACCACACGATTTAAATGACTGCTGCAATATGCTCACAAGCTTCAAAAATCTCAAGTCTCATCATTTCAAAGAAGTTAAGGACTAGTTATTACCCCCTGACTTTGAATTCAGATTTAAGAAAACTATCTACTATTTGAAATGTTTCTATTTCACGTTTATCAATGTGAAATTTTCTTTATAACTGCAACCTGTTTGGTTTGATCAAAGGAAGGCTTGCATTCACCAGGAGAAATAATTTTGATATTTTTTTTTTTAAAGAATATATCTACTATCAGCAGTGAGAGTAGCACAGAGTAATGGCAAGAACAAACAACAATAAAAAAGGAACATGCTTATTTTATTTATTTTTTCTTTCATTTGATGATTTTGTTACTTTCACCATATCACTCAGACTTAATGAAGCTCCACTACTTTTCCTAAAAAAAAAAAAAAAAAAAAAAAAAAAAGACAGGATATGCTTTTAAAAAAAGATTTTTGTGCACAGCTTTTTAATTTTGTGCACAGATTTTACAAACCACAGATCAGTTTATGTATATAATGTGTTATTCTTTTCACTAATCAGCCCACTAAAAAGAAAACTTTTTAGACTACTTGAAAACTAGAGAAATAATTAAAACCCATCATTTTGTTTTGAATTTCATTCATTTTTTATGTAATAAAATAATTCATTTTTTATGTAAATGCACCAGGCATACAGTTTGTTTAAAATTAGTCTGAAAAATAGATGAAAGTTTATATATAGATTGTAAGTTTACATATAGTTCAAAAATTTTAGGACACCTACCTTTGGTCAATTTTATAAGCATAGATTCTCTGTTAGTGGTAAATAAGTACTTTGTACCTTGAAAATGCCTCCTGAGATGGTACCTAAAGTGCAGAAGTGAGATAAAGTGCTATAGGAATCTATCATCTTCTGTTTCATGTAGTAACTTAATTCTGAACTTTTTCCAACTGTAGAAAGTGTCTTTGTGACCTAACAAATGTGTGTTTATATTCTTTCACTTACATGTTGTATAATTGTCTGTATTTCTAACAACCAGTTGGAGTGTGGGTTTACTGAGGACAAATAAGCCTTAAAGTTCCATACTTAAATAGACCTTGCCAAGTATGTACAGCTCAATAAATAAATAGTGTTAAAGAAAAAAAAAGAAGAGGAAGAAGAAGAAAAAGACAAAGAATTTGGGAAGGCCCTATAAAAGACATTGAAGTTTCAGTATGGAACAAAAAGAATAAATTTTAATGGATGAAAAGAGCAGACATTTTAGAAATGAATTTTCTTTTCTTTTTTTTTTTTCTTAAAGATTTTATTTATTTATTCATGAGAGACAGAGAGAGAGGCAGAGGCACAGGCAGAGGGAGAAGCAGGTTCCCTGTAGGGAGCTCCATGTGGGATTCCATCCCAGGACTCCGGGATCACACCCTGAGTCAAAGGCAGATGCTCAACCACTGAGCCACCCATGTGTCCGTCTTTCTTTCTTTCTTTCTTTCTTTCTTTCTTTCTTTCTTTCTTTCTTTCTTTTTCCTTTTTTTTTTTTTTTTGGTGTGTGAGAGAGAGAGCATGAGCAAGTGAGGGTTGGGGGGAGCAGCAGGGGGAGAGGGAGGGAGAGGGAGAATTTTAGGCAGGCTCCATGCCCAGCATGGAGCCCAATGTGGGGCTCCATCTAATGACCTTGAGATCATAACCTGAGTGAAAATCAAAAGTCAGACTCTTAATCAAGTGAGCCACCCAGGTGCCCCAAGAAATCCTTTCATGTTGTAAAATAATATTTAATCTATTAAGGAAAGTACTTTATAAATGAATTAAATTGGAGTCAACAATATACATATTATTACTCCCAATATCTGGGGTGCATGACAGGTATTACTGATTGATCTGTGTACTTTTTTGTGTTAATTATTGAAGGAGCTTAAAGAGTTTTAGTAAGCTCACCCAATCCAGCATGTGTACAAAGATGAAACTTGCCATTTGTGAGATAGTAATCTTGTTTAACTTAAAGTCATATATTTAACCTGCCACTACACAAAGAAAAAAAATATTTTTAATCTAAAGAAGAGTTCCCTTTGAATCTTAGATAGTTATCTTGAAGGTTTATCCTTTTAGTCACAGGTAATATTCATTCATTCATTTCTTACATTTCCACAAGTTTGTTAATTGCACTATGCTAGATATTCTGGGAGATCCAAAGGTATATATAAAAACTTCTTTTTGCTTCAATGACCTTTTAATCGAGTTAATGCTAGTAACAGTATAGAATGTGCTAGCAATATAGAATTTGTGCATATTATATATTAGAGTGGACAACTTAAAACTCATCAATCTTTAATTCATAAAGATAGATACACACACTCACAATTAGACAGCTGAAGAGAAATAATACATATATTTCGGAAACATTAAACATTTCAGCATTCTTTTCCTAGTGAGTGAACTTATAAATGCTAGCTTATTTATTATACTTTGAAAGGGAGGATGAATAAAACAGGCATTTTATTTATTGTTGCTTTATACCATTCATAAGGTGATATTTCTAATTCTCTTGCTCTTCTCACCATCCCACTTTTATTTTGTCCTCAGAACTTCAACTGGAAGTTAAATAAAAATTTAACTACCATTCCTAATGGATTCGGAATTTGTTCATCTACGTATCATAGAATTAGTGAAAGAGACCTAGAGGGAGAGAGGAAGTGGCAGAGAGAGAGAGAGAGACTGAAAGAAAATATCTGATAAATAGCTGCATATGACACTCCAAAAGCTGGATTGATTTGTTATGACACACAGATGACATCTGGATGAGTATCTGTAACCATGTCTGTAAAAGTGCCCCTGTGAACACATTTTGAGGATGTTATTGTTCTCCTGCCCGTCAGTCAGACTTCTCAGGCCCCATATAAAGAGTAAATGCAAATATATAACAAATACATATTATCAATAAGTGTAGAGCAATTCTACTGTTTCCAAATTTAAGCTTCAGGATAGAAATCTGTTAGCCACTTACATGGATATAATGGTTTACGATTATACATATGTATTTATTCATGATGACCTTAAATTAAATCTCTAGCCATTTCTGAGTTTTTATTCCTTCATCACTAAGTTTAATCTTCTAAATGAATGTCTTTTTTCTTGAAATATCTTTTATGAGCACTATTTCCTCTCTACTCATTTTATCATCATCACATTATCACAACTACGTAAAGGAAAGCTACAATAATTTCTCGGATTACCACTGAATCCACCTTCTCTCTCTTTTTCCCACATATTTAGATAGGGAAATATTCCAGTCATTAACCAAAACTTTAATACCATTACTTTGCTTCCCATGATCTTATGATGCAGATTCCCAAGAAATCTAAGAAAGAGCAGTACACTCCCTATATATTTACAAACGTGCTTTCTATTCCTTTGTGGTATGAATCCTTCATTTTGAGAAAGCTCTTCATTCTTTGAATGATTCCTCACAGTTTTCCTTAAGTCTTGAAGACTGCAGGACTCTGTCCTGGCTGCAGGGTTTAGAGTCTCACACTTCTTTCTCTTCAAAATCCATTTAAAGGCACTTTCTCCAGACAAGGTGTAGGATTGTGTGTCATCAGTTAGGTCAGAAATTTCTAGTGGATGGGTGGAATGGATGAATTTCATACTATTTTATTCCTCTGAGAATTATGTTTTCTTCAGTGGAGATAATAGAGAAACCTAATTAATTTGTCTTTCCATCCCATTGAATAAGACAATTGTTAATATACAATAATGTCTTTGCATTATTCATGAAATGGCATCGGTCAGATAAATTATGGTGATGCAGAAAAATTATCGATAGATGATGAAATAGTACATTTATGGAAAGCAGCATATCTTACACTTAGATTCCCTTATACCTGGATAAGATATCTTATTAGAAGGTTCTTAAGTAGTAATATATTAGAAATATTACCCAAATAATCAATATACACTATAGATTCAATTAGGGTCTAAATGTGTGCTTTTCAAAACTGATATATTTTGTGAATTTAAGAATTGGCAAGCAATTATGAATTGCCAATATATAAATAATACATAACATTTATATATTAGAGAAAAAGACCAATATTTGGAAATTATTTGCTTTAGGAATCAATGTGATATACAAAAGCCAATTTTTTCCTATAGATAGAGTAAATGGTGTAGGAAGTAAACATGAGCAATGCTTGTAAACATTGAAATGTCTTTCAATTATATATTATACAGTAGTTTGGGGATATATTCAATAGTACTATGACACATCAGAGTCAAACTTGCCCTGAATTTGTTATGTTCAAATGTATATTATAAAAAGATACAAAATGAGGAATGAAATATAAAAGTAGATCAAGGCATACAATATTATAGCAATATTTTTTAGCATGCAACATGCCAATATGAGTTCCGATTTAGTCATCTCATAAAATAGCAACATCAAATCTGTCAGCATTTATATAAAAGTTTTTCAAAGAAAATTGAGATTTTATAGGAAATCGTGAGGTGGCATCATTCATTTTGGGTAATATATAAAACAATCCTTGAGAACTTATAGAAGGTTGGCATTATTTCAATGCAATATAAAGCTTATTCTTTAATATTCATTATACAATGATAGTGTCATAACAAAGCTCTCTGACCCGGGCAAAACCTATTTGGAGCTTTTGTATTTGTTTGTGTATATATATGCATGGGTTTGGCACCTATGTCAAGTCATGAAAAAAAAAAAAAACAATTTTCTATTATTCTGTATGTTTTAAAATATTAATTTGCTTTTTTAAGCAAACGCAGGGCACCTGAGTTGGCACCTGGGTTGCTAAGTGGTTGAGCATCTGCCTTTGGCTCAGGTCATGATCCTGGGGTCCTGGGATAGAGTCCCACATCAGGCTCCCCACAGAGTGCCTGCTTCTCCCTCTGCCTGTTTCTCTGCCTTTCTCTGTGTGTCTCTCATGAATAAATAAAATCTTTAAAAAAAAAAAAACTGTCATATGCTAAAATCTTCCCACTTTCCTGTAATAATGCTCCATAAGTTTTATACCAATTTTGTGCTTAACATTAGCAAATAAAAATAAAAATAAAAATTAGTGAATATTTTGAAAGTCTGTATTACTGCAAAGGAAAAATCTTTTTTTTTTGTATATTTTTTTATTGGAGTTCAATTTGCCAATATATAGTATAACACCCAGTGCTCATCCCATCAAGTGCCCCCCTTAATTCTTAAACTCTTCCATCATTGAGTCCCAAAGCCCAGCCACCATTACACAATCATAAAGTTATTTCATAAGGTAATCCTAATAATTTAAATAGTATCTTCTATAAATAATTTGTATATGTACTTTTTAATTTTTGTAGTGAAAAAATCATAAGATTTACCTTCTAGCAAATTTTGATGTGTATAGTACATTATTAATTATAATCACAATGTTGTATATCAAATCTCAAATTTTTCCATCCTGCAAAACTGAAATTTTTACCTATTGAACAGCAACCAACTTTCCATTTCTTCCTCCTTCAGACCCTAGCCACCACCATTTTACTCTCTGCTTCTATGTGCTTAAATACTTTAGATACTTCATGTAAGTGTATTTCGGCAGTATTTTCTCACTGGCTTATTTCACTGAGCATAATGTACTCAAAGTTTATCCATGTTGTTGCATACGATAAAATTTCCTTCTTTCATAAAGACTGAATGGAACCACATTTTTCTTTATCCTTTCATCAAAGGACATTTAGGTTGCTTCCACATTGTGACAACAAATGTGGGAATACAAATAACTCTTTGAGATCCTAATTCTAATTCTTTCGCATAAATACTCAGAAGTGAGATTCCTGGATCGTATGGTAATTATATTTTTAATTTTGTGAGGAACACTTATATTATTTTCTGTAGTGGCTGTACACTTTACATTCCCAACAGAGTACAACATTTCAGTTTCTTCATATCCATACTTTTATTTATTTATTTTTATTAATAACCATCTTAACAAGTGTAAGATAATAATATCTCATTGTGGTTTGATTTGTATTTCTCTGATGATGTTGAGCATTTTTCATATACCTACTGGCTGTTTGTGCGTTTCTATGGGCAAATATCTATTTAAGTCCTTTGCCATTTTTAAAATCTGATGGTTTTCTTGTTTGTTTTTTATTATTGAGTTGTAGGAATTCCTTAGATATTTTGGATTATAACCCCTTATCAGAATGTAGTTTGCAAATATTTTTTTCTATTCCATAGTTTGCCTTTTCAGTCTGTCAGTTGTTCCCTTTGCTGTACACACACATTCTAGTTTGATATAATTTAGCTTATTTTTGTTTTTGTTGCCAGTGCTTCTGTTGATATATCTAAGAAATTATTACCAAGACCAACACTGTGAAGCTTTTCTCCTATGTTTTCTTCTTGGAGTTTATAGTTTCTGTCATGAATTTAAGTCTTTAATCCATTCTGAGTTGGATTTTGTGCATTGTGTAAGATAAGAATCCAATTTCATTCTTTTGTATGCAGATAACCAGTTTTCCCAACACCACTTTTTAATCTCTGTTACATAAATGATGGTTTGTCCATGTAATAAAGTATCAAACAGCAATAAAGATATCATGCTGAATTGGGGACCAATCGGGCTAGGCGGGGCTAGGTTGGGGGCTATGATATCAGGCTCATAAAAATCCCCAAAATGCTGAGGGGTAAGGAAACCAGAGATAAACCAGACCATGAGACCACCCTGCCCTAGGTGTCTTGTTATATCAGATACTTGTGACTAAGGAAGAATTCCCAGACCCTAAAAAGGAAGTAAGCCATTAAAGATGTTATTACTAGCTCTAACTATCAACTCAATGGTGATATCAATAGATATGTTAAAAGGATTTAGGTTCCCTGGTTGGCTTCCAATAAAAGACCAACCCTACAAGCCCTTAGTGGCAACCCAGTTGGGACCCCTCTCACTTCTGAAATCTTTCTCTGTATCCTAACTTAATACACTTCTATCCCTTTATTCACTCTCCTTTGTCCACAGGATTCGTTCTTTGACTCTGTGAGACAAGAACCAAGCTCTCCTGTATTGTCTGCAAAGATTACTTTGCCAAAGTAATATTGAAAATGAAACACGGGAAAATGCCCATGTAATCATGGAAAGTGAAAAAAAATTTGCAATGTAAAGATGACTACGGTATGATTTGTTTGTTAAAATTGAATGAATGAATGAATGAATGAATGAATAAAAATAATATAAACTGAAGCTTTCCCTTTTCATTTTCATAGCATATACCAAAATGGAAAAGACTACAACTTATCCTTCACAAACCTTATCTCATGTTTTTTCACTTTCTAAACAAACCTGAATGGTGGGAAGCAGATGAAATTTTAAGAAATTTTAGAAGAACCTTTAAGAGCTAAGTACTCCATTGTCTGTTATTAAAATGGGTAAAAAGTCCATATAAAATTTTGAAACATTACTTTCTTTTTTTGTTGTTTTTGTTGATGGATCATAAGACTTCATAATTTCAGGGATTATGATATCATGAAATGTGGAAATACTCCTTTTTATTATCATTTAGCATGTAGAGAACTAATAATCAAACAAGTGGGAGGCAATGTTATTTAGTGAAAAGAACCCTGGACTTGTCCTATTTCAACTTCTAGCTCCATTCAGTTATATAATCCAGAGATTTGTTATTTAATCTCTTTGAAACTTTCTTAGTTTTCTTGACTTTATCATTGTCATTGTTTTGTTTTGTTTTGTTTTCATTTTTAAGATTTATTTATTTCTCCCTTTAACCTATTTATTCCCCTCCTATATCTTGCCTCTCACAACCCATCTATTTTCTGTATCTATAAGCTTCTTTTTCTTAATTGTACAGAGACTGTGTGATATTTGTCTTTCTCTATCTGACTTATTTTGTTTAGCATAGTGTCCTCCAGGTCCATCCATGTTGTCATAAATGACAAGATTTCAGTTTTTATTATGCCTGAATAATACTATTCCATTGTATATATATACCACAATTTCTTTATCCACTCATCCTTTGATAGACCCTTAGGTTGTTGATACTTTTTGTTATAATTGAGTTGGGTTTGGTATAGTAAACTAAGCCTAAAGAATATAATCAAAATGTCTTTACTTCTAAAATCAGATGATAGCTAGTCCAGGCTTTTACGAATTATTGCTCAGTTTTTGAAGTACTAGAACATAGACTTTTATTCTCATCTTTTCAACTCTGAAAAATGAAATTTGGATCTCCAGCCGATGAAAAAATTCATTCATTTTATGCCACACTTTTTAAAAGAAGTGTCAAAGTTTTATTTGTTTTTGATTATTTCTCAAAATAGTAATTGTGTAGAGCACAAAGTACAAAAAAAAAAAAGCAGTAGCTTTCTAAAAACAAATTAGAAATGACCACCTCACCTAGTAAGACTATAATATTAGAAAATGGATAAAGTGCTACTTTCTTTTAAACAACAAATGTCACTGTAATCAATATGAGTTTTTAATAGTACACTGAAATGACACTTGCCTGGATGTTCTTATAAAGGTATCTGAAAAGTAAAAATAATCTTTCTGAATACCAATTGTTTCTTTTTAAATTCATAAATAAAAGAAACTGTTTAAAACACATTATTTGCATGTTTTTCAGGATACAGTTGCAAAGAAGACAGCACAAAACAATTCAGTAAATCTTTAATTTGGCTTTGAAAATTAGAGTCATATGTAAGCCTGTTTTATGGATGAAAAAGTTCAAATTCAAAACAAAATTATGTTTGTTTTTTTGTACAAAAGTATTGCTTGACTTTAATTTCAATTTTTTGAAAGAAAAATAATAATATAGGATATATTTTTCAAATACTGTATGTCAAGTTAAAATCCCAATGCTACCAGACCCCACACTTAAGTCTATAATTATTTCCACTATTTAGCTCTGTGAGGCTTGTCTTGTATCATACACAAGGAGATAAGGATTACCCTGGTAGCCTTTTGTAGCACCAAGGGAAACTATATTTCCCACACACACATCTAGAAAGCAAGGAAGTGAAAACTTTCATTTCAATCTAATATGACTATATTTGTGGAAAATGATATCCAAGAACAAGTCAATGTCAGTATTGCCTTATTTTTTTTAAAGGAAATTCATATGATTTCTTTTATAATGCAATAAAATGTGTCAAAGGTTTTGAAATGGTACATGGCCTTTCAATAGCTTAAACTACTTTTCCTACCATAATTAATCTTGTTTTCAATTTTTTTATTGACTATTTCAGAAGCGTTTGGAGAATAGGATATGAAAACAAGGAGGGGGCGCCTGGATGGCTCAGTTAGTTGAGTGTCAGACTCTTGGTTTCCACTCAGGTCATGATCTCATGGGTCATGGGGTCGAGCCCCACGATGGACTCAGTGCTCACATGGAGGCTTCTTGAGGTTCTCTTTCCCTTATCCTCTGGCCTCCCCCACCAACATGTTCTTTTTCTCAAAATAAATAAATAATATATATATATTTTTTTTAATTTAAAAAATGAAATGATAAAATATGCTATCAGAGGCTATGCAAGAGCATGATACAAAAACAAGGAGAAAATATGATACTTTATCTGACAATTGGAAATAAATTTCATAATTATCATGAATTCAGATTGTAATGTTAATGTATCCGGTAGACGTACTTGCCAATGTGAGGGACAAAAATCTTGATGAAGAGTAGTTTAACCAAGTTCACAGACAACTAGGACACTGGATGAATTACAATGTATATCTTAATCTCTCCACTTCATTGAATCAAGAGTGTAGGGTGTGTCCGCAGGCTGAAATTTGTGTTTTCATGATTGGAAAGGTGACTGCTTCAGTTACGATCATCCCATCCACAATTGAGGCTAACAGAAAGGGGGAAGGAAAAGAGAATGACCGTGCTCTTCGTTTTGACCCTTTTTATTAATATAGCAAGTGTTTTCCTTGAAACAACTCTTCTTCAGTAGAAAATATTTGTGGTTTATTGGTCAGGATGGTGTCAAATGGTTGACAGAGGCTAGGGATCTGAGTAGTGAGGCTTGTGATTGTATATATTAGGGGCAGAAAAAAGGGGATTTGGGTCCTTAACTTTCAGTGTATGTTACCATTAATTTTGCAAGAGTTTAAGTATCTCTCAAAAGTGTGTTCAGAAAAGAAGAGAAGGCGGGGCAAGCTGGCGGAGGAGTACGGGCCTCCCCTCACTCGGCCCCACCACCCACCTGGATAACTTCCAAACCATCCTGAACACCTACGAATCCGACCTGAGATTTAAAGAGAGGACAGCTGGAGGTTACAGAGAGAAGGGTTTTTGCTTCTAACCAGGTAGAAAGGTGGAAAAAAATAAAATAAAAAAAGAATCGAGTGGGGGAGGGGACCCCACAAGGAGCCAGGCTGAGGGGGCGGTGGGAGCCTCGGGACAGGAGAGCCTCACCCTGGAGACACGGGAACTTTAAAAATCCACTTGGGGGATCCCTGGGTGGCGCAGCGGTTTGGCGCCTGCCTTTGGCCCGGGGCGCGATCCTGGAGACCCGGGATCGAATCCCACATCGGGCTCCCGGTGCATGGAGCCTGCTTCTCCCTCTGCCTGTGTCTCTGCCCCTCTCTCTCTCTCTGTGACTATCATAAATAAAAAAAAAAAAAAAAAAAAAAAAAAAAATTAAAAAATAAAAAAATAAAAAAAATAAAAATCCACTTGGATTCTTCCCCAATGGAAAGTGCTCAGCAGGGAAATCAGGCAGAAGCACAGGAGAGGCAGGACGCCTCCAGTCTCCCGGGGTCACTGGGAGAGGAGGGCGCCGGGGAGAGCGCACCCACACGGCGGCCGATCTAGGTCAAGGGCTGGAGCTCACCTGGTGGGGCCTCGGGGAAAAGCAGGTGGGTCGGGGGGTGGGGGGGCTCCAGGTGGAGGGGGCTGCGCCCTGCTGCCTTTGGGATCCGGCCCTGAAGCGCGATTCCAGCAGCGCAGGCCCCAGATCCTGGGGCACCAGGGGACACAGCCCCCACCCTGCGGTCCCCCCGGACAGGCGGAGGCGGGGAGGGCACAGGACAGCGAGGACGCTCCTGCCGCCGGGCGCCCCCAGCTGTGCAGGTCAGTGCGGACTGGGAGCTGCAGGTGGTTACTGGGGGAGCTGACCCCAGGGCTGGAGACCTGGCTGCCTCCAGTGGAGTCATTCCTCCTTGTGTCACCCTGTGCCTGGGACAGGTGGGGCCCAAGGTACAGAGGCCTCATGAGGTAAACAGCTCCCACTGAACCTGGCCTTGGGGAGAGGGGATCTCAGGTGCTCACACCTGAGAATAAGCACAGCAGCCCCTCCCCCAGAAGACCAGCTGGAAGGACAGGGGAAGAGCAAGTTCTGGAGCAAGCAACGATGGAAAGTTCCAGGGGAAATTGACGGATTTACAGCATATAGAACTAGAGGATACCCGTTCTTTTTTTTTTTTTTTTTCCTTTTTCCAATACAACTCGTTTTTATATCAGACTGTAAATTTCCATTTTTTTCTCTTTTCCTACCTTAACTACAATATATTACCACCTTTTCATTTTTAAGACTCTTCCCTTTTGACTTTCATATTTCTATAATTACAGGTCTTAGATATATTTTCCACTTCTAGATTCCCTTCAACATACTCAATTTCGGGAGATATACAAGATATGTTTGTGTGTGTGTGTGTGTGTGTGTGTGTGTGTTTTGTTTTCCCTGCCTCATTTAGTTCTTCAATGGCAGGAGTTAATACCTTCTAAAAAATGACCAGCACATACCCAGAACCAAATAGGATACTATGCTGGTTCATTCTATGAGATTCCTCATTTCCATTCTGCTCCCCTCTTTTATCTCATTGATGTTTTGGTGGTCAACAGTGGGGTCCTCTACAAGTATTTCTGGTTTATATAAATTTGGGACTAAGCATCTTCTAATATACAGAACTTAATACACTCAGAACCAAGAGGATCACCCTATAGATCCTTCAGGTAGACTACATTCTCCCTCCACTACAACTTCATCACCACCACCATCTCCTAGTCCTCCCCCCCCCATTTTTCTTCTTTTTTTTTTCTTTATTTTTTCTCTTTACTTTTGCTTTTTTCTCTACTTTTTTTCTCTTTTCATTTTTTTTTTCTTCTTTGGGATTCATGGCCTTTTATTTTTTACTACTTTGTTTTAAAATTTGTTTTTCACTTTAATGATCCTTTTGTTTTATTTTGTTCTGATCTTTGTTTCAATTTCTGGTCTCTGACCTCAGCAGAATCATCTAGGGTGAATTTTACTTAGGTAATGGTTGATATTGTTGATGCAGCCTGCTCATACAGCACAGTGAGCAAAATGACTAGAAAGAAGAACTAACCACAGAAAAAGAATCAGAAACAGTACTCTCTGCCACAGAGTTACAGAATTTGGATTACAATTCGATGTCAGAAAGCCAATTCAGAAGCACAATTATAAAGCTACTGGTGGCTCTGGAAAAAAAATCATAAAGGATTGACTGCAGAATTTAGATCTAATCAGGCCAAAATTAAAAATCAATTAAATGAGATGTAATCCAAACTGGAGGTCCTAACGATGAGGGTTAATGAGGTGAAGAGTGAGTGACATAGAAGACAAGTTGATAGATTAACAATGAGATGGGTAAGCATTTTATTTTCCAAGGAAGGAAGCTGAGGAAAAAAGAGAACAAACATTTAAAAGGCCATGAGGAAAGGTTAAGGGAAATAAATGATAGTCTCAGAAGGAGAAATCTACGTATAACTGGGATTCCAGAGAATGCCTAGAGGGACAGAGGGACAGAAAACATATTTGAACAAATCATAGCTGAGAATTTACCTAATCCTGGGAGGGAAACAAGCACTCAGATCCAGGAGTTAGAGAGGTCTCCCCCCAGAATGAATAAAAACAGTTCAACACATTGACATTTAATAGTGAAACTTGCAAATTCCAAAGATAAAGAGAAAATCTTTATAGCAGTGAGAGACAAGTGATCCATAAATTATATGGGGAGAAATATTAGAGTAACAGTAGACCTCTCCACAGAGACTAGCAGGCCAGAATGGGCTGGCAGGATATATTCAGAGTACGAAATGAGAAGAACATGCAGCCAAGAATACTATATCCAGCAAGGCTGTCATTCAGAATAGAAGGAGAGATAAAGAGCTTCCAAGATAGGCAGGAACTGAAGAATATGTGACCACCAAACTAGCTTGCAAGAAATATTAAGGGGGACCCTGTAAAAGAAAGAGGAAGCCCAAAGAAATAAGCCACAAAACAGTGACTGAATAGGTATTATGATGACACTAAATTCATGTCTTTCAATAGTTACTCTGAATGTGAATGGCCAAAATGATTCCATCAAAAGACACAGGGTTTCAGACTGTATAAAAAAGCAAGACCCACCTATTTGCTGTCTACAAGAGACTCATTTTAGATCTAAGGACACTTCCAGCCTGAAAATGAAGGCTTAGAGAACAATCTACAATTCAAATGGTCCTCAAAAGAAAGCTGGGATAGGAATCCTCCTATCAGATAAATTAGAGTTTATCCCAAAGACTGTAATAAGAGATGAAGAGAGACACTATATCTTACTTAAAGGGTCTATCCAACAAGAAGACCTTACAATCATGAATATTTATGCCCCTAATGTGGAAGCTACCAAGTATATGAATCAATAACCAAAGTAAAGACATACTTAAAATAATAATTCACTAATAATAGGAGACTTCAACTTGGCACTTTCTGTAGAAGAATGAAACTAGACCATTCTCTTATACCAGACACAAAGATACACACAAAATGGACGGAAGTTCTAAATGTGATACAGGACTCCATCAGAATCCTAGAAGAGAACACAGGTAACACCCTTTTTGAACTTGGCCATAGTAACTTTTTGCAAGATACATACATCTATAAAGGCAAGGGAAACAAAAGCAAAAATGAACTATTAGGACTTAATTGGATAAAAACCTTCTGCACAGCAAAAGAAACAGTCAATAAAACTAAAAGACAACCTACAGAATGGGAGAAGATATTTCCAAATGACATATCAGATAAAGAGCTAGTTTCCAAGATCTATAAAAAACTTACTAAACAGCAAAGAAACAAAAAATCCAATCATGAAATGGACAGATGCCATGAACAGAAATTTCACCAAAGAAGACATACACATGGCCAACAAGCACACAAGAAAATGCTCCACATCACTTACCATCAGGGAAATACAAATCAAAACCACAATGGGATCCCACCTCACACCAGTGAGAATGGTGAAAATTAACAAGACATGAAACAACATATATTGGAGAGGATGTGGAAAAAGGGGAACCCTCTTGCACTGTTGGTGGGAATGTGAACTGGTGCAGCCACTCTGGAAAAGTCTGTGGGGGTTCCTCAAAGAGTTAAAAATAAAGCTATCCTGTGACCCAGCAATTGCCCTGCTGGGGATTACCCCAAAGATACAAATGCAGTGAAACGGCAGGACACCTGCACCCCAATGTTTATAGTAGAAATGTCCACAATAGCCAAACTGTGGAAGGAGCCTTGGTGTTCATCAAAAGATGAATGGATAAAGAGGATTTGGTCTATATATACAGTAGGATATTACTCAGCCATTTGCTTCAACGTGGATGGAAGTGGGGGATATTATGCTGAGTGAAGTAAGTCAATTGGAGAAGGACAATTATCATATGGTTTCACTCATATGGGGAATATAAGAAACAGTGAAAGGGATTATAGGGGAAAGGAGGGAAAATGAGTGGGAAATACCAGAGAGGGTGACAACACATGAGAGATTCCTAACCCTGGGATACGAACAAGGGGTAGTGGAAGGAGAGGTAGGCAGGGGGATGCAGTGACTGGGTGATGGGCACTGAGGGGGGCACTTGACAGGTTGAGGACTGGGTGTTATACTATACATTGGCAAATCGAACTCCAATAAAAAAAAAATATACAGAAGAAGAAGGAGGAGGAGGAGGAGGAGCACTCAGTAACCATTTTCTTACAGGTTTCTAAATAATCTTGAATTTATTCCATTTCAGTCAATAGTTGTTATTTATACAGATTATTTTATTCAGCCCAGTAATTTTGAACTGAATGATATACCTAGGTTCTCTCTCTCTCTCTCTCTCTCTTTTTTTTTCATCAGATACTATATGCCCAATTCTGTGATAGATACCATAGTTTAAAGAACCATTGACTTTCAACTTGTCGGGGAGATTTTTATACCAATGAGGAAGTGAAACTATTGTGCATACAAATTAATACACTTATTGAAGCTACCATGAGATGGAAAAAATGAAAAAAAATATTTAAAAAACGTAAGTGCTATGGAATTCTAAGATAATAGAGGTAAATATTTATCAGTATGGCTATGCTGAGCTATAAAAATCAGGAAATATTTGTGGAGATAGTGGGAATGAAGGAAGGGTATTCTATGATTTTACAGATGATTTTGTGGCACAAGGTTCACTTTGACTTAGTAAATGTTTAAATTTGGCCAGGGAACGAAGATATTCATTTGATTATCTATAGGTCTTTTCAAAGTGATTTAATTTCTGTTTGTTGGGTTGAGAATCTTTCTTTGAATGAGATATTCTTTGGTGTGTGTTTGGCTACTTTACAAGTCTGTCTAGGAGCAAAGCAATAATCCCTTTTTAGGTCATGGGAAATATTGAGTCAAACAAGAAGAAACAATCTTTTTAAGCACTAGAATAATGAAATATATAGTCTGACAGATAGGTACAAAGGCATGGTGAAAGGCATGGGAAGTAATTAAAATAATTCCAAGTTAAATTACTGTCTGATAAAGATGGTGATAGTTGAAAAGAAATGAAACGTGAGGGGTCGTTTCATTAGACTGTATTTTAGGATTTTATAATGTATGATGGTCCCTGGCCTTTTACTATTAAGTATTATGCAGGATCTTTGAAAAAAACAACAAAAAAATTTGAAATGACAAATCCCAATCTTGAGTGGGTTCAGTCACAGTTTTATAGAAGTTGGGGTGCAATTACACCTCTTTTTCTTCGTGAATCAGGTGTCTCTATCAAACCACAGTCATCTCCAGAATTAAAATGGCATATCAACTTTTAAATTTTAATAGTTCATATTTTCTAAAATCAGTAGGTTACAGATAATAGAGACAATAAGTCAATAATGCCTTTTAGACATGTATCAAATTTAGATACTTTCTACCATAACTTGCAAATTTCATAAATAATTAGATTACCAAGCATGACTGTGTTTTTTCTCATAGAATGCAAGCTTCCCATATAGAATAGGAAGACACTGGGTATACTAGAAATACCTGATGCTTATTGCAACAGAATATCTCATATATTTATACTTAGTCTTTTGAGTATATCCATCCAATGATGATTCTGAATAAACTGAATCACTTCCTTATAAGCTTCAAAAAATCAGAAGCCTATTTTCCCTATTGCAAATAGATAATTCTAGCGATTCTGAATTACAGAAAGTTCATAATTATAAAACAAAACAAAAACAATTCTTTTTTTTCTTACATTCATGTTTTCTTCTTAAATCTGAGTATAAGATAGAAGGATTGATTATCTAAAGATAGAATTTGAGTCAATAAGGAGAGAATAGATTTCTTTGTATTTTAATCCCAATATAGCTAACATACAGTGTTATATTAGTTTCAGGTGTATAATGTAGTGATTGAACACTTCAATACATCACCTGATGCCATTGTGATAAGTGCACTCCTTAATTCCCTTCACCCGTTCCCCACCAACTTACCCTCTGGTGACCCTCAGTTTGTTCTCTATAGTTGAGAAGAGGGAATAGGTTTAATAAATATAGCCATCCAAAATAGAAAAAAAAAAAAAAAAGAGCTCTTGAATGTAGGTTGTGGTTTATTCTGAGATGTTTCAGTTCAATTCTATACAAAGTTTGTAGGGATTTTTTTCTTCTTCTTTCATTTTGTACCCAAAGTGTAGTAGGAAAATAAAACATTGGGAAAGTTCCTGTGTTATATCAAGCTCGGCAGAATGAATGGATAATCATGCAACATATATATTTGTATTCTAGGGGCTGTGTATGTATAAGTAAATATTCTAGTTTTGAAGCATGTAGAAGTAAGACAGATATTCTTGTTCTGAATGAGCTCACATTAAGAACAAGGTAATTTAATTAGACAACTTTTTGCCTTGCCAGAGCAAAAAGGAAGGCTAGAGTCCCATTCAATTTGATAAAGAAAATTACTTCTGAGGTCAGCATATAGAATAAATCCTTTTTGGGGCAAAAATAAATGATAAATAGATTTCTCTGTAAAAAAACACTTTCCCTGAGTACAGTAAATTGGGATACATGATTGTATCCCAGGGAATTTTATACTTTTCCTTACATAGTCTATACTATTCCCTAATTTGTGGTTCTGAGACATCTGTAGTAGAGGTGCAGAGATTTTATGTTGGAACACGTTCATTTACTCATTTATTTATTAGTTTGTTTGGTCTTTCAACACGTATTTACAGAGTGACTACTACATGCCAATGAGATTTCATCAACAGGAGACCATTCCTTTGTGAGACCTAGTGAGAAAAATGGGAGTTTGGAGTCAGTTATATTGGTGTTCAAGCTGCAGATCCACAATTTACAGACTGTATTTAAAATCTAGGGTAAATTATCAAACATTTCTGTGTTCTCAAATCTGTTCTGTACCATATTCACAGGATCATCAGATGCCCAAATTAATAAGAGGTCTGCAGTGTGTGACAAAACTCTTAGGAAATGATAGGTGTTCAACAAAGTTTTGGAATAATCCATTCATTAAGATTTGTTTACGGAAACAATTTGATGTCATAAAAAAAAACACTAAGGAAAAATTGGATATAATTTCTTATTCGTGATGGTAACTTTGGTCATATCACTTACAATTTCTAAGCCTTAATTTCTTATCTCTTAAATAGAAAGCATAACACCTATTCTCCCAAACTTAAATAGTTACTGTAAGATTACCATAAGAATGGATAGTTAAAATGATTTACAAACATATAAATATAAAATGTTTTATAAATATAAAAAATTGGGGATCCCCGGGTGGCTCAGCAGTTTAGCGCCTGCCTTTGGCCCAGGGCACAATCCTGGAGTCCCGGGATCCAGTCCCACATCGGGCTCCTGGCATGGAGCCTGCTTCTCCCTCCTCCTGTGTCTCTGCCTCTCTCTCTCTATATATATATATGTCTATCATAAATGAATAAATAAATCTTTTTTAAAATTTAATAAATATAAAAAATTATATAATTTTAAAAGTCTAATATATTCTATTTGTGTTTTTTTGTTTTTTTCTTTTGATTCTTTTATTATAATTTCAAAATTATGTATATTAAAGTGAAATTTATTTTTATTTTCTCCATATATTTAATATCTTTTATTTATGGTTCTTGTTAACTTTGTCTTAATTCATTTGCTCACCTGTTTGTCCTTTGTTGTATTTTACATTGCTTTTTAATCTCTTTAATCTTTCATCTTAAATTAGAACATACCTTCCATAACTCTCCTTCCATTTTTTTTAAAGATTTTATTTATTTATTTATTCATGAGAGACACACACAGAGAGAGAGGCAGAGACAGGCACAGGGAGAAGCAGGCTCCATATAGGGAGCCCAATGTGGGACTCGATCCCAGATCTCCAGGATCATATCCTGGGCTGAAGGTGATGCTAAACCCCTGAGCCACCCCCTGCCCTCTCCGTCCATTTCTTTTCTTAAAAAAAAATATATATATATATATATATATATATATATATATATATATTTCAACCAAAATTCTTGGTTGAAGACCAGAAGTGTGAGTCCCTACAGTATTGAGAATGCACAATATATATATATATATATATATTCATGAGAGATACAGAGAGAGAGAGAGAGAGAGAGGCAGAGACACAGGCAGAGGGAGAAGCAGGCTCCATGCAGGAAGCCTGACGTGGGACTCGATTCCGGGTCTCCAGGATCATGCCCTGGGCTGCAGGAGGCGCTAAACCGATGTGCCACCAGGGCTGCCCTATCCCTCCATTTCTTGAAGAAACAAAACACACACATATATATCCATAAATGCATAATACACCTACCAACATTCTCTTTTCCTATTCTATCACAAAAAATTCTAACTTCTCATGTAAAGAATGGCAACTATTTATCACATTGATAATAATGACTAATATTTCTTGAATTCTTATTAATATGGTAAGCGGTATACCAAATGATTTTCTACGTACAAATATGATTTAATTCTTACAACAACCACACGAGGTTGACGTTTAGTCATTTAAATAATTTGCATAATAATTAGATGAGAAAGAGTTCAGTTTTACTGATTCTAGAATAGAATACTTGAATATTATATGATACTTATTTTTTGATGGAGAAAATTCCAATCAGAGTCATTTTATTTTTGGCAAATGAAATTATAATTAAAACAATAAGACAGTTTCATGGGGTAGTTATTATTTTAACGTGAGTCATTTTTCCAAATGCATGACATGTAGTATGCCTGTTATGTTCTACATTTTTCTTTTCTTTATATTTACTCTTTACTTCCCTTAATTGTCTCTTAGTCATGGTGTTAGTTTTTCTAAAAATAACTTTACCTTTGTGGATACCACTATAAAAGTGATTTAATTCATTGTTTAACAGTATGCCAGAATAATTAACCCCAAAAGCAGTTTTATTTATATTTCTATTACTATAAATAAAGATGGCTTTGAATAACATATAGATAAAAAAAAAAACAAATTCCATCTAGTAGGCAATTGATTGGGAGTTGCTGTGTACATTTTTATCATATTACAAAATTATGTAAATAGACAATAATGTGAAGCAATTTCTAAGACAGGATCAGCTCCTATGTAAACCTATTTTATTAATAAAAGTTGCAAGGCTCTCGTTTGATTTTCACTCACAGCAAACAAGACCTTTGTTTTAAAAGGTTTCATTCAAAAGTTCCCTGCACAGCAAAGTGCATGACACTCAATTTATCTACCTAGAAGAAGATGAAGGGCTTAACTGGCCCTATGTGATTGGAAACTCTGGTTTTAGGAAGTCTCCTAGAAATACAGCCTGGTAAGCCACCCCTCTGACTCTCACATTGTTATTATATAAAATGCTATGATTTTTTTTTCCTAAAGAAAGATGAAATTGGCTATTTTTACCTTGATACAAAGCATTTTAAATAGGAACAATATTATTTTTTCTGTCAGAAAACATTTTATCTAAGCACATTGAGCACACTTCACTAAATCAGCACAAACAGCTATAAGAGCAAAGTCAAACATCTCCAAGCCTAGATTTTATTAAAAATAGGGCATGCTCCTGGCGGTGGAAATTTAATGTGGGCATATATGAGGGGGGAAGAGTTTTGACAAAAAATAATAAAATTATGTAATACTTCATTTTTTAATATATGAAGCTTGTAATTTTATGAAGTGCTCAGTTATTATGTATAATAGAGCACTGACTAATTTTTTTTATCTTTTTTTTACTTCTTTGTATATATGCACACACAATAGCAGCACTTATAAATTACAAAATAATGCAAACAAGCAATTCACAGAAAAAAGTCATACCATCAATAAACAGGCAGAAAGGCTTAATTTTACTCGTAGCTATGAAAATTGAAACTACAACAAGACACCTTTTAAATTGGAATGCCAAAAATTAAATCTTTTCTATATTCATCGTTATTGGTGAGAGCATGTGGAAAAATGAACCATTTTGCTATATAGGGAAGGGATTAATATGGAATCCCTGTGGAATATTTTTGGAGGGTGGTTTGTCATTAGCTTGCCATAGGTAAAGTATAAAAACCTTTAGTTTTAGCAGGGATAGAAATTTAACTTTCAGTTATATAGTCAAATGTATGCAAGTAGAAATGTTTAGTTTTACATTATTCAAATGTTGGTCTCAAAAGTGGAAACAATGGAATAATTTATTAATGAAGTGATGGCTAACTACATTGTTTATAATTGTAGGGTGTATTAGTATGTTACCATTAAAACAATTAGACTCGTATGTTCCAGGATGGGAAGATTGCCAGGCTATACAGAAAGTTGATAATATACAAAACAACAGGAATATTATGACCTTTTTCTGTGAAATAGAAAAGAAAAAAAATCATATGTGTAGATACTCTGAATGTTTCTGGTAAAGGATTGAGGTAGCTGATACAGAGAAAGGATTTACTTTAATGCATATATCTTCTTGTTCTTATTGGTTGTTATTGTTAGTGTTTGCTGATTATATTTGTACTTAACTATATACAACATTGGAAATAATTGCTTGAAAAAATGTTAACTCACCTGTGATGTATAGAATTGAAAAGTGGGGATTTGCTAGAATAAACCACCAATTCCACATAAGTCCCAACAATTTTATTTAAAGAAAATGATTCTTAATCATGTTTCTACAAAGGGGTCACTACAGAACATTTAAAAATACAAACTGTGGGACATCTGGGTGGCTCAGCAGTTGAGCATCTGCCTTTGACTCAGGTCATGATCCCAGGGTCCAAGAACAAGTCCCACATCGGGCTCCTGCAGAGAAGCTGCTTTTCCCTCTGCCTATCTCTCTCTCTCTCGTGAATAAATAAATAAAATCTTAAAAAAATACAAACGGATAGTTAGAATGCAGATATGCTATATAAGCATTTGAGCATATGACCTGAGCATCTGTCTTTTTTACTGAGCTCTTTAGATTAATTTTAAGAAGGAATTTAAGGACTGGCAGTGAACTTTCATTTAAAATATTTTAATAGGGGGTATTTCAGTTATTCTTATAACTCTGATTCTCAAACTACTGTGGTAGTTTGTTTAATATATAGAATCAATGCCTAGATCCCATATGTACTGATATAATTTATTTGTTATGGGTCATTGGAATCTCTCTTTTTAATAATTACATAAGTATATGAATTGATTCTTATGCAGAATACAATTTTAGGTATACTGTGTAGCAGAAAGTTAAATCATCAATTTTTTTGCTAATACAATCAGTACTATATTTGAGAATAGAATAACAAATTTCATTGTTGTAATAACAACTTTCATCTTGGCCCATATATATGGAGAGAGAGAGAATGCTAAGGATAACCACAGTATAAACAAAAACATGAATGATTGTGATTGTACTAAGGTTGCAGACCAGCTCATATCAAAAAAAAAAAAAATTGGAGAAACAATGGACTATAGTATACAATAGAGACTAAATCAT
Organism: Canis aureus; assembly: GCF_053574225.1. Classification (NCBI taxonomy): domain Eukaryota; kingdom Metazoa; phylum Chordata; class Mammalia; order Carnivora; family Canidae; genus Canis; species Canis aureus. The sequence goes on from NC_135640.1 coordinate 8,614,792, forward strand.
TGTGCTATCTTTTCTGTAAACCAATCAAAATTCTTGGTTGAAGACCAGAAGTGTGAGTCCCTACAGTATTGAGAATGCACAAGACAGAGAGTATGCCACAATATATGTTATACATAGTTTTATTAATATCCCATCACCTAAATTTCCTGAAATCAACAAATTATATTGATGTGTATCTTCATTATAGGTTGAATGACATGGAGATGAGCTGTGTTTTTCCGGTTACCAAAATAATTCATTGAAGTTTTAATAGACTTACTATCACTTCTTTTTTCTTCTTTATCCATGCAAATATAGATTATAATATCTGTATTTAAGTACTTTGTTAAATATTAACTATTATATATTACAACATAAAATTCTGGTTCATTTTTTTAAAGCAGTCAATATGAACATTTCACATGTTTACAATATATTAAAACAAACAAACAAGCAAACCTGTTGGGACACCTGGGTGGTTTAGTGGTTGAGCATCTGCCTTCGGCTCAGGGTGTGATCCTCGGGTCAGGGATCGAGTCCCGCATCAGGCTCCCTGCATGGAGCTTGCTTCTTCCTCTGCCTGTGTCTCTGTCTCTCTCTCTGTGTCTTTCCTGAATAAATAAATAAAATCTTAAAAACAAAAACAAAAACTTGTTTACAATATAGTCAAGAATGTCTGAAAAGCAACATCTAAACAAAGAAAATGTAGGGAAATAGCTCTTTGACGTTGGTCTTGGTAGTGATTTTTTAGATTTGACATGCAAAACAAAGGCAACAAACACAAAATTCAGAAAATAGAACTACATCAAACTGCAAAGTTTCTGTTTAGTAAAAGAAATAATCAACAAAATGAGAAGACAACCTATGGAATAAGAGAAAGTATTTGCAAGCCATATATCCTAGAAGTGGTTAATATACAAAAAATATAAAGAACCCATACAACTCAATAGCAAAAAAAGCAACAGTTCAATCACAAAATGTGCAAGGATCTGAATAAACTTTTTTCCAAAGGAGATACATAAATGGGCAAAAACTACATGAAAAGATGCTGAACATCAGTGGATTATAGGGAAAAGGCAAATCAAAACCACAATGAGGGGCAGCCTGGGTGGCTCAGCGGTTTAGCACCTGCCTCTGGCCCAGGGCCTGATCCTGGAGTCCCGGGATCGAGTCCCACATCGGGCTCCCTGCATGGAGCCTGCTTCTCCCTCTGCCTGCATCTCTGCCTCTTTCTCTCTCTCTCCCTGTGTCTCTCATGAATAAATAAAATCTTAAAAAAATACAAACAAACAAACAAACAAACAAAAAAACCACAATGAGATAGCACCTCACACATGTGGTTTTTGCTTTTGTTGCCTTTGCTTTTGGTGTCAAATCCAAAAACTCATTGCAAAACTAATGTCAAAGAAGGAGAAGCAGGCTCCCTGCTCAGCAGGGCTTGACCCCAGGACTCTGAGATCATGAACTGAGCTGAAGGCAGATGCTTAACTGACTGAGCCACCCAAGTGCCCCCCGACTATTTTTTCTTATGCTTTAACTCAAAAGATAAATTAATTTTCAAAATTGTCTAGCAAAATTCCTCATTATTTAGGAATGTAAGAAACACAAATCTGCTAAATATTGTCCTGAATATTTCATGAAGCCAGTAGACCTTTCTCAGAAGGTGTGGACAACTATAATCCCAGAGTGTATTGCTAAGCAGTTTTTTCTTTTTTTTTTTACTACCTATTGTGGATTGAATTGTGTCATCCAAAAAGATGTTGAAGTCTTAACCCCAATAGCTAGGAGTGTGACCTTACTTAGAAAGAGTGTCCTTATAGAGGTAACCAAGTTAAAATGAGCTCATTAGAGTAGACTCTGATCCAGTATTATGACCTTATAAAAGTTGAGGTAAATTTGGGCACAGAGAAATGCATAGAGAGAAGATGATCTGAAGACACAGGAATAATGCTATCTACAAGCCAAGAAATGAGTGAGGCCACCAAAAGAAAGAGGGGAGGCATGAGACAGATTTTTCCCTCACAGTACTCAAAAGGAACCAACATTGTGAACATTTTCTCTTTAGTCTTCTAATTGAGCACTATGAGAAATTTATCTTCTAAGTCTAGAAACTACAACACTACTTACAGGTTTTCTTTTCTTTTCTTTTTTTTTTTTTTTTTTCTCAGAATGACACCAGGATTCCTACCCATCTTTTGCCTTGAAAGCATGTAGTATAAAGTACAGTCTCCAAATTCATATTATATGAGAGATACTGATGGAAAGAAAGAAATCAATATTATTTCCTCTTGCATGTAAAAGCAGTTTCCATTTAGTAGATGTTTTATCTTTCTTAGGGCATTAGGAGATGAATGCAAAAGAAAATTGGCTGTAAGATTTATAATCATAACATTCTGAATCAGACAATTAATATTTTAATTTGCCTAATGCAGTATGATGATTTATCAGAGAGACTTGGAAGTTGTGGCCATGTCTAAACAATATTCTATTCTCAGAAATGAGATTATGATTTGATTTCATTTCTAATGTTCAGCATATGGTAAACTTCATGAAGGGAAAAAAAATCTGTTCTTGGATTATGATGAATGACTGATTATTACGAAGCAAAATGTACCCTTAGAACTCCTATACATTTCTGAGCCATTGAATATTGCACAAAAGTGGCTGCCTGTGGATCTTGGAATTGCTTAGTACAAAGGAACATGTTAATTAAGGCAGTCTCAATTCAGCACACAAAAGCATGTAAATTATAACTCAATACAAGATCAATAAAAGGCTATTTTCTTGTTTTATACATAATACCTAAAAAAATCAAACACATAAGTCTAGTCTTCAATAATTATAAGGTACAAATTCAGCCTACAAATATGAGAATATTCTGTTGCAATGTGGTCATCTACACTTATACTTCTTCCTCTAGGGTCCAACAAAATTTGTACTGACATGCCACAAAGCCAATGTTGATACTGAATATGCACTGATTAAAAGGCAGGATCTAAATGGTGCTTGTATAAGTTACGGTAGTATTTTAAGGACAAAAAGAGAACACTTTGTGGAGACAGTCTCCAACTGGCTTATAAATTTTTTTTCCTAAGAATATATTTAGTATCAGCATTTACAAATAGAATGTAAACTACAAATAATGTGTATTTCTTCTTTCATAAGTCCAAGGTCAATATTTCAAGCCTTAAGTATTTTCTTGGTACACTTTGAAGTATCATGTAATTAAAAAAAAAAAAAAAAAGAAAAGAAAGAAAAGAAAAGACCCAAGACAAAATTACTAATATGTACCTAGAAATAAAGGAACTGGGTCATTGTCATAAAATAAGCAATTTTATGATTTTACTTGACTCTTATAATTTGAGAGTCATAGGAATATGTCTATGGGCTGTCTATGTTTGATTATGGTTATATCTTGGATTTAAAAAATAAACAGAGAGTCATTGTTAATGATATGTGCTTCATGGAAGTAAAATTGGAAGTTAAAAAATGACAAGCTTAATTTTAGTGATTTTTTTCACTTTTATTGATAATCTCAGAATTGTAAAGGACTTGAATATCTATTTGAAAATCTAGAAGATAGATATATGAAACACATGGCAGTTCTTGAGGCATATTGATGAGAAATAATAGTTGAATTTTAGCCAACAGAATATATGTAAAGGAAGGACCACACTTCAGTGACAAAGCCTGTACCACCTTTTGAGTGGTAGTGGGATCAGATTTTCATTAAAATTGAATGGATGTGAGACAAGAGACATTCCACCATTAGATTCCACCATTGGACATCCAGTCTATCATATACAGATTCAAAGTTTCCTTCTTAGACATGGGAGACTGACAGGACAAGGGAGCACTTAAATTTACTAAAAGATTAGGTGGAAATGTTTTCAGTAAAAACAGGAAATAGAAACTAAAGAAGAAGGTACATTGATTGGATCATAATATTGAACGAGAATTGGATTATTGGAGTGAGAGAAAAAATGGTGGTGTTAAATAAAAAATTTATTCTGACACTGGTTAAAAAGTAAGAAAGAGGGACACCTGGGTGGCTCAGTGGTTGGGTGCCTGCCTTCGGCTCAGGTCGTCATCCCAGTATCCAGGATTAGGTCCTGCATCAGGCCCCTGCAAGGAGCCTGCTTCTCCCTCTGCCTATGTCTCTGCCTCTTTCTCTCAGTCTATGTCTCCCATGAATAAATAAATAAATCTTAAAAAAAAAAGTAAGAAAGACTTTATTACAGATTATTATAATAGGAGTATTATAATGGGAGAAAGACCAGAGTCGACTCCAGATACAGCAAAGATAGCTGGAGATTTATGGACAATTGTAGAGTGAAGTTTCAGTGGATAGAAAATTACTGAAGAGGAGATCATCAAGAGTAGGGGGGACTCTTGCCAGTGCAATTTAACAGGCTTCTTGATGAAGGTAGCCCAAGGTAATCTGGTATCAAGAGTGAAGATAAGGAATTTGACTGAATATTGGGGGTGATCACATATTAAGGATGGGTGCATTCTTACCATATTGACTACACACCTGGCACCAAGACTAGGCATAGTTATTAAGCTATTTCTGTCTCACCTATTTTTCCTCAGTTGTCAAGCAGGCTCAACTACTTCCTCTTCTGTGGGGCCTGGACATACATAAATTTCATTATGAAATTTAAATGTTTAGCATTATTTTAAAGTAACCTATGATAGATGATTATTTCTTCCTCAAACACAAGATTTCATTTATCCTTTGCATATTTTTTAAAATGTTATTTTGAATAGTATAAATAATATTATAAAAAATGTTCCTGTATTATATTACGAAGTAGAATTCATAGAGACAAATTTGTGACCCCAATAAGGCACCTATGTAGGACTCCATGTAATGAATTTTGATTTATATTTAATTTTATTTATCTTAATATAATAAGATACTTATGATTGACTTTTTTAGTACATTAGCCAGTAAACAGTATTTCCTCCCTTTGGAGAGCTTTGATTTTAGAAACCCTGAAAGACCTCCTTCCAGTGCAGTTAATGCCATGAGAAAGAACATATATTGAGAGAGACAGAGAAAGAATATGTAATAACATTGAAGAGGAAGACTATGAGAAGAGAGAGAGACTAAAAGGGAGAAAATGCACAAAGTTCCTTGGGTTTCAGGAGTAATGAATGTTCTTTCTTGGGGCATCCTATTTGTCAAGGTTTGTGAGGTTATTTGGCTCACACTGGGAGGCCAACCTAGGTGTGAAAGGAGTAAAACCCGATATTCAGCAATTCTGAAGTAGAGACAATGAGCAATGTCCAATCCATTGCTGGAGCAGTGGATTGGACACACCAATGTAGTTGATCTGTGCCATCACAGATGAAGCTTAAAAATTGATACATGTCATGTTATAGATACCAATGCTATTTTCTTTGTGGCTTAAGAGAACTAAATCCTCCAAAGTCAGCAAGATTATTGTTTCTAATTCCTAATTTAAATGTAATGATTCTTAAAAGTCACCATACAGTGTTACTTATTATTAAAAAAAAATACCTCAAAAATTCTGACATTTCTCTTATTGAGATATAGGACTTTTACCACTTCACTTTGAAATCAGGCAAATTTCATGACTTCTCAGTGCAGCAGAATATTGAAAGGTGGCCATGTGCCTGTATCCGGACCCAGTCCTTAAGAGACTATGTGTCCTTGGAACACTTCCTTTGTGATACTGCCCTTTATATATTGCCTATAGGTGCTCTATTAAACAACATTGTAAGAGTTTCCAGACAATATTACACATCAACTGCCATGTATGAGTAAGTTCTCTTCAGCATCTACTCCTGAGACTACTTCAGACTGCATCTTATCTTACCACAACCACTTGATGTAACCCCAAGGAGAACCACATAGTTGAGTTCACTCAGCCCAGAGAAGCATGAAAGATAACATATTATTATTTGAAGCCACTGGATTTGATTTGCTTTCTTTGCGGAAGTACACAACCAAAACTAATTCTTTTATATTTTAAATTTTTTCTAGTTAGAATCTCTATTAAGTTGATGAAATGGTTACAATAAAGCAAGAGACATTTTTTTCCCTTCTTGTACTAGTTTCATTTTTTCAAGTTTTTTTTTTATTTTTTTTTTAAGATTTTATTTATTTATTCATGAGAGACGTAGAGAGAGGCAGAGACATAGACGAGGGAGAAGCAGGCTTCCTGCAGGGAGCCCAATGTGGGATTTGATCTCTTTTGACCCAGGTATTAGGACCTGAGCCAAAGGCAGACGTTCAACCACTGAGACACCCAGGCATCCCTCAAGGTTTTGTTTTGTACCAAGTATCAATTTTCTAAATGTGAGGAATTTGTTATTACCCATTTAATTCATCAGATTAACAAAAGGCAGTTTATGTTTTCTCAAATTTTTATTACCCATTTAATTCATCAGATTAACAGTTGATTTTTTTCTCAAAATTTTTAATGCTGTGCCTCTCATTTCCCAAGGTTAAATACATTTTTTTCCTTAAAAAAGGCAACCCCTTGGAGTTCACTCATTAAATTGTATAATTGTTCATTAGATTCTAGACTTTTCCACATTCTCATTTTGAATATCCAATTTGTGACATGGAATAATTTACCAGATTATATTTGTTTCTGCTAACAATTCTTTATAGCTAAGTTGCTTTGTTCATAGATCATTTTTATAAACATTGAATAATTGCAAATCACACCTTTTTCATTACTTCTGAAGTTTCACTATAATTGCTTACCTGTAAAAGTTACCTAATTCATGTGGTCCAAAGGCATTTATCCTTTAGTCATTGCTTTTGTTGCTCTAATTTCCCCCCTAAACTATGAACATTATTGGAGACCTTTTCACCTTCATTTGGATTAGTGTTTTGGAATTTGATACAGAGAACTTCCACACTTCAGTCTCTCCACACAGTGAATGAAAGCTTCAAGCCATCATGTATTGTGGCCAAGGAATTATCACATTTTGAACCACAGTCACATTAAATGTTTGGCCCTTAAGACCATCTAGCAGCTGCCTCTGTCACTCTTTATTGACATTTGTTATCACTGTAATATTTCTGAGGATTAATTCAGCCAGTTTTTAAATGTTCCTCCACTGATTTGGGGAAAATAACACATAAAAATTTCGTTTTTAGTATTAGCATGGACTGTATTTCAAACTCTTTAAACCTGTGCAAAACATAAATTAAACCTGTGCAAAACATAAATTGAACATGATTATCCTCTGTGTAGCTCTAGAAAATCTACCATAATTCTCCTTTCTTTCTGGAATAAAAGCCAGTTTATAAAATTATATATTTAAGTTTTAGACAAGTGATCTAGCCCTATGATCTCGTAAAGCATCATTCATTCATCTGGTCAACAAAGAATTTATAAATATGTTGTGTGCCACATTCCATTCAGTCAAAATCTACAGAAGCTACAATACTCTTGCCATTATCAAATGTCAGACAATAAATAAGCATAGAAACAAATTAAGTGTCGGGCAGCCTGGGTGGCTCAGAGGTTTAGCGCTGCCTTCAGCCCAGGGCGTGATCCTGGAGACCTGGGATTGAGTCCCATGTTGGGCTCCCGGTGCATGGAGCCTGTTTCTCCCTCTGCCTGTGTCTCTGCCTCTCTCTGTCTCTCTCTCTGTGTCTCTCATTAATAAATAAATAAATAAAACCTTTAAAAAAATAATTTCATGTTGTAAGAAGAGCTAACTAGGAAATAAGCAAATTAGTTTTACATAGAGCACTGCAATGATGATCATAGGCAGAGAATCTTAAATGTTAAAGAAAAGACCCAGACATAGCAGGGGTAAGAGAAAGTGTATTTTAGGCAGAAAAAAACGAGCTTTATCTATTTGAGCGCTGAAATTGTGGGTAGCATGAGTAAAGTTCAGTGTGAAAAGGGAGGAGTGTTTTGAAAGTTGAGGAGGTAAGAAGATGTTCAATCATATTAGGGATTATATTCCATAGAGAAATATTTATATTTTGATCCACAGACATCTTGGTAATTTAAGCAAATAGACACTTTTTCAAACAATCCTACAGGTGCATTTAGATCTTATTGTGTATATATCTGTCAGGCTGGAGCATTCCTACTGTTTCTGTTATATGGATAATGGATAGAGATGACAATGATAAATGATAGGTAGCTGAATACTTTATAGATAGATACACATAGGCAAATATCTGTCACTTTTTTATAGTCAATAAAATTGCAGGATTGCTTAGGTAAGATGTAAAATTTTATAACGATGGTACAGCTCCTAGGGTACTAGCACAGTGCTAAATAGCTCATTGGCCTTATAATTAGCAACCAATTGATTAAGTTGCATACATTTCTGTTTGTTTATTTTATAAGCATTGTTTTGGGGGAAAAAAAGTTACTTTTTGACTGTTAAGCGCTCACTTCTGATTAATTGAAGGTCTTATTTGGGGATTGTCTTTCTTGGCATACTCTTTGGGAAAGCTTTATCCTTTTTCCTACCCAAACAGAGCTGTGAATAGCCGCATGATTTGGGCTCAGCCAACCGGATGTCCCCTTCAAGTTCTTTAAAGGCACTAATACATTCAGTAGCTGCTTGGAGTGCTGCTTAAGCCTCCTATAACATTGGTTCTTTGGTTCTGTGATTTCTCAATAACCCTAATAATAAACTTTGTGTTGCCAGATAACCACATGATTTTTATGACATATTAGTTTACCTCCCTATATAAACTAAATCTATTTACTTAAATATCTAAACAAATATCTATATAGCTAAATACATATTTTATTAACATATATTAATATATAATATTATCTATTATATTACTGAGGGGGTGTTTATAAATACTTTCTAAGAAAAAAGTGCTAACTTCAGTGTTGCAGTTTATTGGCAAAATAGGTTTTTTAGTGGGTTAGTGTATTTGTACCAATACAGAATTCTGTGTTTCTAAAAAGGCATATGTTTGTTCTATAAAAAAACAAACTGTTGAATAGCTATATAACTAAACACTTGGTTAAGTTGATATTTTAGAAGCTTAAAAAAGCAAACCTTGATCCATATTAATAAAAATATATTTTAGTTAAATATTTGCATTTTGTTTATGCTTAAAGTGAAGCATATAGAAGCCACCAGTTGTTAATCAACTAATAGAGTGGATATCACCAGTGTAATAGAGAAAGCATAAGCTTTTCATCCACACGGATCCTCTTGTGTCCACACAGATCTTTTCTCTAACATAAAGTTTTACCCTATGAACTTCTTCATGCAAATTTCTATCTCCCCATCCCTCTTCTTAAAAGCAGATGCATTCTCATCTTCTATAGAATTTCTGCGACAGCTAGAATTGAGCACTCTAAACTCAGAACTCATTTGGCATTTTTAATTTTTTATGTTAATTTGCAAGTATGATAAGGCTGGTGTTTCTGAGTCTCAGAATATGAGACAGTTGAGGGAGATATTATACCTTATTATATTTTTTAATTTGATTTACATAGTTTGCCTGAAGATTTAAGATGGCTATTAGAAAGAATTCTATGGACCTAGAAAAACAATAAGGTACAAGGCTAAGTGAAAAATGAGATTTATCAGGTGACGTTGTTACATAAAAGCAGAACATACCAGTCAGAAAAACCATTGTCTCTGACCTTCAAGTCTCCATAAATTTGTCCAGTGCTTCTGATAATCCCTGAACAGAGAGGGGATCTTGTTATGTCCATTAAGAAGTATGTCTTTTTCTCCTTTCAGGAATTACTAGACAGTCTTCTGTTTCTTCTCACTATTTTGAAAACTTACGGCAGCCTGGTTGGCTCAGCAGTTTAGTGTGGCCTTCAGCCCAGGGCCTGATTCTGGAGACCCGGGATCAAATCCCACATCAGGCTCCCTACATGGAGTCTGCTTCTCGCTCTGCCTGTGTCTCTGCCTCTCTCTTTCTCTCTCTGTGTCTCTCATGAATGAATGAATGAATGAATGATTTAAAAACAAAAAAGAAATGACAACTTGTTTGCCCATTTCCAAGTGCAAGTAACAGATCACCAGATCTGTTCAATCCTGAGAAATTACTGAAAGACTGAGTGAATCAAAGGTAATGTAATTGGCTTTCCAGTCTCAGTAGGTCCAGATTTCAGCCTGGGTCCATTTCTAGACTAGGAAACACAGTACTGTTAGCATATTAGAAGCTGAAATGTCTGTAGGTTCAACAATAATATGTGTTGGCAGTGATTTCTGAAAGTTTGTTTCATAGTACAGTATTGCACACTTTTATTTGACTTATAATTTTTCCTTGGCAATTACTGAATTGGACATCCCTGACATATTAAGAGCCAGATCTACAAAATAAGGTTTCCATTTTTACTTCCTACCTCTCCAAAAGCAATCCAAGCAGGACTTAACTTTCTTTGGTTAAGTTCTGAATTTTTATTTCAGATAGTAAAATATGTATTTATGTGAAAATAATGGGGCTAAGGTGTGTTGTGAGAGACTTGAGATAATAAATAACTTGAAAGATGTGGAAAATATGTATATTAGTTTTCCTAGAGCTGCTATAACAAATTGCTGGCTTAAAACAGCGCAAATTTATTCTCTTAGCTTTCAGGAGGCTGTAAGTCTGAAATTAAAGTGTTGGTGGAGCCATGCCCTTTCTAAAGGTTCTAAGGGAGGTTACTTTCGGGCGTCATCCTCAGCTTCTGATGAATTCTGGAAATCTGGCATTCCTTGGTTTATAAAGGCATCATTCTAATCTCTGCCTGCCTTAGTTTTTTTATGTTTTGTGTGTCTTTATATTTCTCCTCATAAGGGCATAGTTATTTTGGATTTAAAACTCGCCTTTTTGGAGCGCCTGGAAGTCTCAGTTGGTTAAGCCTCTAACTCTCGATTTTGGCTCAGGTCATGATTTCAGATACATGGGATCAAACCCCACATGGAGCCCCTGCATTGAACTCCACACCGGGTTCTGGGGAGCTCTGTGCTCAACGGAGAGTTACCTTGAGATTCTCTCTCCCTCTTCCTCTCCTCCTCCCCCAACTTGCACTCTCTCTAAAATAAATAAATAAAAACTAAGAAAAATAAATAAATAAAGCTCACCTTAACAAGCAACAATATGAGAAAGAAAGAGAGAGGGAGGGAGGGAGGGAGAGAGAAAGAGAAAATAGAAAAGAAAAAAAAATGCTGCATAAGGAAAATTGGAGGACAATGTATGAGCCTGTGTAGAGAATTGTTTTTTTGTTTTTGTTTTAGTTTGAATTGGTTTTGTTTGATGTTTTGAATAGTTATGGTTTATTACAGAGGAAGGAAGGAGAGATTAGAAATTTCTATCTTAGATGATTCCCAGAGAACAGGAACTTCAGTATTCACTGTTCCTCTCTTAAGTTATGAATATCATCAAGATCATCTCTAGAATTCAGAAAATAACTTTATTTACTTATTAATGAGAAAGAGGTAGAGACACAGGCAGAGGGAGAAGCTCCATGCAGGAAGCCTGATGTGGGACTCCATCCCAGGTCTCCAGGATGACGCCCTGGGCTGAAGGTGATGCTAAACCGCTGAGCCACCCGGGCTTCCCTTAATGTCACTTCATAAAATATTAGATTGGAAGATACCTAGAATTTTGAGGACATTTACAAAATAGAGATTTAAAAAGATACCTCCACTTAGATACAAAAATTATTTCTGTTATTTAATATCTGATATCCTTTTATGGAATATACATACGTTTAGAGTAGTGATGTCAAGCATATTTTAGTGGTTTCTGAATATAAATTTTAAATTAAATTTAAGATTGTTTTATGGACATAAATATAATTTTATGTCTTATAAATATTGTTAAAATATGGGAAAATAGATTAATCTTCAAATTTATTTAGTTTGGTTTTACTCTAGTTTTTAAAGTCTCCTATTTCAAGATTCTTTTAATATCATTTAACAGCATATTCATGTTGTAGTCATCAAATGAAGGAATGACATTTGTAACTAATTTGAAATTCTGATATTTTGTTCTTTATTATAGGTCATTTCCACAACAAAGAAATTTAGGTTTTTAACCATATGGCATTTTATTTTTTCATCTTCTTATATAAAACAAGTAAGTTAAGGATACTCAACTGATCTTACTTTCATGTTTTAAAAAATATTTCTACTATTATAGTTTTTAATAGATAACATCTTACCTTGTATTGTAAATATGAAGCCATTCTCTAAACTGTTTGAGATAATGTCTTGAGATAATAGGTTATCATGCAATTAAAAAATAATATAGAGAAATCCCTTGTAACCTGTACCTGTTTCCCCAATAGTATTATCTTGCAAGATTATAGTACAGTATCACAACCAGGTAATAATATTGGGATAAATTAAGATGGAAAATATTTTCATCATCTCAAGGATCTTTTATATCACTCTTTATAACCATAGTCTTCTCTCACACCACCACCCATTCCTTAAATTCTGGCAACCACTAATAAGTTTTCCATTTCTAAATTTTTTTTTCAGATTGAGAATATTATATAAAAGTAATCATATAAAATGAAGCATTTAGGGATTGGCTTCTTTCATTGAGCAGAATTCTCTGGAGATCCATCAGGTTTATAAATGTATCAGTAGCCTGTTCTTATTTCTTTCTGAGTGGTATTCCCTGTTATGGATATAACAAAGTTTGCTTAGCCATTCACCACTTGGAGAACATCTGGGTTGCTTCCAGCTTTTGGCTTTTAAGAATAATACTGCAATAAATATTCTTGTACAGGTTTAGATGGAAACATGAATTTCATTTCCCTGGGATAAATGCCCAGGAGTGTAACTGTGGGACTGTATGATAGTTGCATGTTTAGTTTAAAAAAAAAAAAAAAAAGCCAAACTCTTTTCCAGAATGGTTATATTATTTTACATTCCTGCCAGAAATGTATGGGTGATCCAGTTGTCCACATTCTCTCTTGCATTAAGTGCTTTCACTATTTTTTATTTTAGCTATTCTGATAAGCATAGGATGATATTTCATTGTGGTTTAATTTGCATTTCCCTAACAGTTAATAAAGTTGCACATCTTTCCAGGTGCTTATTTTCTATTGTATTCTTTTATTAAATGTCTTTTCACATCTTCTGCCAATTTTCTAATTAGTTTTTATTTTCATTGTTGAGTTTGAAGTGTTTCTTATATATTCTAGATCCTAGCATTTTGTTGGATATATGATTTTAATACCATAAAACTCTTAGAAGAAAATATGCAGGATACCATCATGACATTAGACATGGTGATGATTTCTTGGCTATGACACCAAAAGCACAGGCAACAAAAATAAAAATAAATTGGGCTATGTCAAAAGTAAAAACTTTTGTGCATAATTGTACATTATCAACAGAGTGAAAAGGCAACCTATGGAAGAGAAAAAAATTTGCAAATAATATATATGATAAAGATTAATGCCTAGAATATAAAAGAACTCTTATGACGACAAAGAAAAAAGAAAAAAAAAAGAAAGAAAAGAAAAAGAAAACAAACCCAAATCCCCATTTTAAAATGAGCTAAGCATCTAAATAGATGTTTCTAAAAGAAAAACTAGGGGATCCCTGGGTGGCTCAATGGCTTAGCGCCTGCCTTTGGCCCAGGGTGTGTTCCTGGAGTCCTGGGATCAAGTCCCACATCGGGTTCCCTGCATGAAGCCTGCTTCTCTCTCTGCCTGTGTCTCTGCCTCTCTCTCTGTCTCTTTGTCTCTCATGAATAAATAAATAAAATCTTTAAAAAATAAATAAATAAATAAATAAATAAATAAATAAATAAATAAAAAACTACAAATGGCCAAAAGCATATGAAATGATGCTCAAAATAATTAATCATTAGGGAAACACAAATCAAAAGCACAAAAAGATACCACTTACCATGCATTAGGATTGTTATTATTAAAACACAAAACAAAACAAAAAACAGAAAGTAAGTGTTGACTAGAATGTGGAGAAATAGCAAGTTTTGTGTATTGTTTATAGGAAGGTAAAGTAGTGCAATTACTAGGGAAAACAATATAGCAATTAATTCCTCAAAACGTTAAAACTGAAGTTATACCATGTGATTCAGCAATTCTTTATCTGAGTATACCCAAAGGAATTGAAATTAGAGATTCAAACAGATATTTATGTACCCATCTTTAGAGCAGCATTATTCACATTAACCAAAAAAGATGGAAGCACCCCAAGTTGCTTTCATTCACTGATGGTTGGAATAGATATACAATATGTTATACACATGCAATGGGATATCATTCAGCCTTAAAAAGAAAGAATTTTTGGTACATGCTACAACTGGATAAACCTTAAAAAAGTTACACTAAGAGAAATAAGACAATCATAAACGAACAAATTCTGTGTGATTCTACTTGTATGATGTATTAGTCAGGGTTTTCCAGAGAAACAAAACAATGGCATATCCAGAAGGCTGGAGAGCCAGAGAAGAATTGATATTGCAGCTCAAATCCCAAACCAGTCTAAAGGCAGAATTCCCACTCCCTTGGGGCACCTTAGTCTTTTTTCTCTAAGGCTTTCCATTGATTGGATGAGAACCACTCATATTACGAAGAGTAATCTGCTTAACTCAAAGTCTAATTATTTAAATGTTAATCTAATTTTAAAAATACCTTCCTTTATACAAACATTTAGACTGTTGTTTGACCAAATATCTTAGTACTATGCTGTAACCGTGTTGACACACAAAATTAATTATTCCAAGTTTATCTCTTATCAATTTGGCACCCATATACATTTCTTTAAAGAATACCTAATCTACAAATAAATACAATAACAAGGTCATACTTTCACCTAACATGATACAACAATCCTGTGTATAAGCAAAACACACTAAGCCTTTCAACAGAAATGAATGAGAAGTCCTTGGGTGATTTTTCACTCTCCCTTGATGTCCTGTAAGATTACAGGATTACTAAATGTTATGAAGTAAAATTAATGATATTTAACAATATTTAAAGCAAATTTTGCAATATTTAACTATGAAGTAAAATTAACATCATTTAATGTCATGATGTTAAGTAAAATTGAATACCTAACAATAAATTTAACAATATATTTTTACTAAATATTTATATACTATAGAGTAGTGGTTCTTTACCTCGTGACATGACCTAAACCTTCATTCTTAAAGGGTATGGGACATAAGTAGTTCTGCCTAAATTGGATTACTCTATTTTTCCATTAACTTTCATCACAGGACATGGTGATACTAATGGGGAGCCTAAGGGATCTCCTGTACCTCTGTATGACCTTTGTTACCTCCACTGTGGGGTTGCAGTTCATTTTTCCAGTGTTAGTCAATATCGCACACCCCAGCCAGCATTAGTAACTCTCTCCTTTGTTTGTTGATTCAGAGTTACAAGGAACCCAAAGTGACCAGATAGCAGTCTTACCTTCCAGTTCAATAGAATTACTATGTCTCCTACTATAATTAGCCTTCCATCTGAAACTAAGATGTCTAGGCTAGCAGAGTATAAGTCATGAAAACAGAAAGAAAGATTTTTCCTAGGGCATTCCTAGCGTAAGACAAGTAATGCCACTCCCATTTCTACTCCTTTTCTCCTGTGAATCTTGAATATTGGAGAAACAGTGCTGTATATCAGAAGCTTATTCGGAACATTTACCATCTCCTGGAGAACCTTGCCCCAGCCTTGCAAGATGTTGCCGTCTATCTGGTACTATAATTGAACCCCAAAGAGGCCATTCCACACGTCTATGGAGTCAGCTGCTTCAGGATGGTGGGGAACATCATAAGACCAACCAGTTTCATGAGCATTGGCCCCTTGCTGCACTTCATTTTCTCTGAACAGTTTCCTGATCAGAAGCAATGTTGAGTGGAATACCATAATAATGGATAAGGAATTCTGCAAATCCACAGATAGTAGGTTTTGTAGAAGCATTGTATGTGGGAAAAAAAGTGTTCAGTAAGAACAAGATGCTGCCCCTTCTGTGATGGAAGCAGTCCAATGTAATCAACCTGCATAGCTTCTTGAATCTATAGCTTTATGTCTTTTGTCAAAATGGGAAGTTCTTAACCATTATTTCCTCAAATACATTCATTTATTTTTATCCCCACTATCTTTTTCTCTAATGGCATGAATGTTATTTTTTGTTGTTGCTGTAATTGCATGGGATTCTAGTCTGTTTTTTAAAATTCATTTTTCTCTATTGCTCACATTGGTTGATTTCTATTTTTCTGTATTCCTGCTTATTGATTACTTCCTTTTATTTCTTTGCTGAAGTTTTCTATTTTTATATTTGTTTCAAAGATGTTCATAATTACTCATTGAAACACTTTCGTTGTGACTGGTTTAAAATAATGGTCACATAATTCTGCCATTATTGTCATCTTGATGATGGCATCTATTGATTATCTTTTGCATTCATTTTGAGATCTTGTTTCTTGATATAACAGGTTATTTCTCACTGAATCTAGCACATTTTGGGTATCAGAAGACTGGGTCTTTTCTAAACTTTTTGTATTAGCTAGCTATTTGACACAAGTTCACCTGGAGGAAAGTGAAACTATTTTGATATTTCCAGGTAGACATAGATGCCTAGATTCACTGTTTGGCCTCTGCTATACTCAAGGCAATAGATCTTTTCATTGCCACTTGGCAGGAATTGGCTTTCTGGCTTAGTGTGTATTCTCTAGTGATACCACACTAGGGTTGTACTTGTAATCTCTAAGTAATGGTCAAAGACTAGACTCTGCGCTTTCTCTGATAGCACCCTGGTGGGAGTGTTCAGGAGTGTTCAGTTATCTCATTATACTCTTGTGAAGATGTAATTTTAGTTTTTCTCCTTTATGAAAGACCTTTTAGCTTTTTTTTTTTTTTTTTTTTTTTTTTTTTTTAGATTTTATTTATTTATCCATGAGAGACAGAGAGAGAGAGAGGCAGAGACACAGGCAGAGGTAGAAGCAGGCTCCATGAAGAGAGCCTGACCTGGGACTCGATCCTGGGTCTCCAGGATCATGCCCTGGGCTGAAGGTGGCACTAAACCACTGAACCACCCAGGCTGCCCAAAAGATCTGTTTAAAGAGAGAAAAAAAAAGAGGGTGCCTGAAGAACATCAAAGTAATTCTTAAGTGCTTTTTTACAGATAGGTATAGAATTTGGAGAAGTTTTCGGCAATAACATCTCAGAATCAATAGCATTCATTAAGGTGTTTGAACTTTGACATTTTAAAGTTTTTTTTTTTTTTTTCCTCTTTAAGTAATCTCTCTGCCAAACACCGGGCTTGAACTCACAACCCTGTGATGCTGTGATCAAGAGGCAAATGCTCTACCACCTGAGCCAGCCAGGCACCCCCTACACTTTTACATTTTATTTTAGTTCTAAGGATTTATTTATTTATTTGAGAGAGAGAGAGCGAGAGAGAGAGCTCACATGTGGGCATGGGAGGAGTAATGGACAAAGGGAGTAAGAGAATTTCCAGAAAACTCCCCACTAAGTGAGGAGTGGGACTCAAGGCCCAGTATTACCATCCTGATATCATGACCTTGAGATCAGGACCTGACCTGAAGTCAAGAGTTGGATGCTTAGCTGACTGAGCCACCCAGGCACCCCAAACTTTCAACATTTTAAAGTTTATTGTTTTAGGGAAGGATATATATATATATATATATATATATATATAGAGAGAGAGAGAGAGAGAGAGAGAGAGAGAGAGCTGTGGGGGTGAAGGAGGGGAGCAGAGGGAGAGGGAAAGAAAATACAAGCAGACTCCACGCTGAGTGTAGAGCCCAACTCGGGGCTTGATCCACCCAACTCTGAGACCATGACCTGAGCCCAAATCAAGAGATACTCAACTGACTGTTGGATTTGAAGAGAGCATTTCTGTCCAGAATCTGTGCCATTAACCTTTACATTCAAATACCTCTAAAAATTTGCTATATATTAATCAGTATGTTAAAAATTACTGCTTTTTTTAAATCATATATTCTCACTCTTTAATGTTTTACAGTGAAAATCCTATGAGATTGTTAAGTCTTACCAAGTTTCAACTTTTCCACAGAAGCTTCCATGGTCTAAATTTAAAGTAATGTCTCCGTTGTTGATAGGTTAACACATTATTGTAATAAAATTTTACCTTATTATTAATATTCTATTTTGCCTTTATTGTATGTATTTTTAGATTCTATAAACTATATGGTAGTATTTTAAGTGAAAATTCTTTTTTTAAAGATTTTTATTTTTTTATTCATGAGAGACAGATCGAGAGAGAGGCAGAGCCTCCATGCAGGCAGCCCAATGTGGGACTTGATCCCGGGACTCCAGGATCACACCCTGAGCCGAAAGGCAGACGCTTAACCACTGAACCACCCGGGCATCCTTTAAGTAAAAATTCTTAATGTTGGTAAGAATGCAACTAATTCGATGATGGGATTATAAATTGGTTAAGTTACTAGGAAAAAAAAAATCATTTTAACAAAATTCATAGAACCTCCAAATGTGTTATACCCTTTATCCTGCTAATTTTAAATTTTGGTAATATTTCTAATCCTATTCTGGAATATAACCACAAAGAAATGGGAAGTACAGAAGAGTTTATACATAACCTATAAATTATAGTATTATTTCTAGTAGTGGAAAATTGAAAACAATCAGAATATTAAGCTAAAAATAAGGAACTAAGTTACTCCTCATTTTTGTTACTATTTTGTCATTAAAAACATTGCTAACAGAGATCATTAATATCATGAGAAATTAACAATGCTTTCTAAGTAAAGTTATGCAAGATGTTTATGAGAGGTACTCAATATTTTTTCAAATGTCAAAAATATTTTAGAACAATTATTAAAAGTCAAAATCATTAATCAATTGTGTTTTCATCAGGATTTGCTCATGAATTGAATATTGACTTGG
Source organism: Canis aureus (assembly GCF_053574225.1). Taxonomy (NCBI): domain Eukaryota; kingdom Metazoa; phylum Chordata; class Mammalia; order Carnivora; family Canidae; genus Canis; species Canis aureus. The sequence goes on from NC_135640.1 coordinate 8,633,625, forward strand.
TTTTTTCCAGATGAGGTGGCTTGCTTTTTCCATGTAGTTGCATGCTATAGTATTTATTGACATTTTTAAAGTATATCTTAATCCTCTTTTAAACAACATATGTGATACTGGGAGTAGGAGATGAATCTACGTGTTTTTTTTCTTTCTTTTTTTTTTTTTTTTTTTGAATATCTTCAGTTCCCAATAAGAATTGGTCATACAAAAGTTGTTGAATAAATATAGTTTGAATGAAGTTAATTTAGTTATTTGCTATAAGATTTCATTGAAGAGATATCTATGGGCTGCCTCAGCCTTCTAGAAAATGTTAAACCTCTCGTGATAACTAATCTAATAACCACCAATAATAGAATGAAATATTTCATTATAGCCAGTTATTAGTTCCTTTTCCTTTTCACAACATACATTCTGCCCATACTTATCAAAGGGCAACTATCAGATGTACATCTCTCAACACTTCCTTAACCTAATGGTAAGCACAAAATACATGCCAAAGTAAAATGTAGGTCACAGTTGATGCTTCTAAATGTGTCTTAGAATATTAGAAGAACACATACTTCTGAAATCATGAAAAAAATTTAAGGAGAAACATTTTCATCATTTCAGATGTTTATTCTTAATTCTCTATACATAAAAAGGACACAAATAGGGATCCCTGGGTGGTGCAGCGGTTTAGCGCCTGCCTTTGGCCCAGGGCGGGATCCTGGAGACCCGGGATCGAATCCCACATCGGGCTCCTGGTGCATGGAGCCTGCTTGTCCCTCTGCCTCTGTCTCTGCCTCTCTCTCTCTCTGTGTGTGCCTATCATAAATAAATAAAAAATTTAAAAAAAAATAAAAAAAATAAAAAAAATAAAAAAAATAAAAAGGACACAAATATATTCCTTATGATAAACTTTGTTCCTCCCTCATCTATTTTTGGAAAATCTATTCCATTTCTTAAAAATTTGATACAGTTTTAACCATCTGGGCCTGATATTTTCTTTGTGGGAATAATTTATGACTTAAAAAAAATCTGTCTCTTCAGACGTTCTATTTCTTTAATTTTGGGTGTTTACTAGGAATTATCTATCCTAGTCAGGTTATTGAACTTATTTGCAAAAAGGTGTTTATAATATTTTTCACTTTATCCTTTTTTTTCATTTTTTACGTTTTTTATTTAAAGTCATATATAAGATTATTCCTGCATCTTCTCAATTGTTTCTTCCTTCTATTTGCCCTTTTCCTTTCCTACTTTGCAAGATTTGGCTTTATGTTCAAGGAACATTTTGTGGTCTTTGTCCAGTTTTAGTCTAGTGATAACCACCTTGCCAGGATGAACGCCCACGCGGGCAGTTGTGCCAACTGCCGTCTCTCCTGTGCTTGTTCAATGTAGAAGATGTATTTTTTTCCTATAAACCCGGGGTACTCTACCAGTTTGCTGATTTGTAGTGTCCTCATACAACCTATACTTCATCTTCCTTTTGGATAGGCATAGATCCAACATTGTACTTCTATCTCAGCTATTCAGAAAGAGAGGAAGACAATCTTCCTGTGATGTTGGGAAGACTTAAATATCTTTTACAGTTCGTGCTGTCAGAAGTGACAAAGGGATTAAACATCATTTTGGCCACTGGTTCTTCAGCGATGGCTGCAAAAGGGAAGAGCTTGCTTTATTCTTTTAATATCTTTAAGGTCTATGATAATATCTATCCCCTCTTATATTTCCTATTTTCTTTTTACTCTCTTTCTTTATTGTTGAGTCTCTATCAAGTCATTTAAGTTTTAAAAACTTTTCGAAGTACCAAAAATTTTGTTCTTCTACATTTCCTCCAACACTTGGTATGGTCCATCTTTTTAATATTTGCCACTCAAAGGAGTGGTAATAATTAATTGCACTGAGCGTTTTTTTTTTCTTTTTGTATGTTTGATTGCAATCCATATATCTTAAAACCGCAAGAATTGTTTAACAAGAAGATAGCAGTACACAAGCATGTTGATTTAATTAGAAGAAATTATTTACCAAAATAAGATAGATATTAAATACAGAAATATTAAAAGTTCTCAACCAAAGCAGTCAATTGTATTACTTAGAGAGAAAGAGAGACAGAATGATGGAGAGAAAAACAGAGAGAAATATTGGATATATAATAGATTTATTACTTTGTTGAAGTGCTAAAGGGAGGCTGCCTAAGTTACCTTAATATAAATTACCTTGATATTTGTGTATGTATATGCTAAAATGTGTTTTATTAATAATTCACATTAATAATAGTCATTTGCATGACTAATCTATTATGTTTTATCTTCTATCTGGAATAGTTCACCTGTGAAACCTTGCTATAATGAGACTATGCTGACACTGTTGTTTTGTTTTGTTTTGTTTTCCATTTCATTTCCAGGTAGTTTCTTGTTCATCTTTTTATTTATTAACTATTTCCCTAAGAACCTAAATTCATTTATTCCTAAAATATTAGATTTTCTACAACTGAAATAAACTCTAAGTGGTTGTAACTTAAGAACAGTAGTTCTTATAATTTTATGTACAAGATTTTAATGTTAATGTTAATTATGGTATTTATTTTTCCATAGGCCAACATTGATTTCAGCCCAGCCACTTTTCAAATCTCACCTTATAACAGGCCTTTTCAGGAACACTGACAACTGCATGCCCTGTGGAGATGAGGTAAGTCTCAGGAATTCATAAAATGTGGCTTCATATCTGAACTGTGCTTCTGAGCCACTTGAAAAGGATAAGCAACTGATGGGCCATGTGCCTTGTTGATAGCAGGACTTACTTGGTTTCCTGTTGTTCCCCACTAAGCTCTTAAATCTCATTATTCTGAAGGACTGTGGAGAGGGATTAAGTATGCCTGAGAGAGGCAGTGGTAAATTAGAGGGCAAAAATAGAAAAATCTTATATTCTTGCACTATTGGTGCTTGATATTTCCTGGAATATTGATGAATTTACTCAAATTTATTGACTAATGATTATCTTTTCTTATGTCTTTAGCCTATCCCTTCATGATACATTTTCTCATTTGGTTCACTGTTCAATTTCTAGGATGTCCAGTGACCTAATTAAATCTTAGACAATAGGCTATTTTCTCCTTCCTCTAAAATGCAATTGTATATTGATATTAATAGTTCATCTATTACTTTCTGGAATAACACAAAATAAACCTGGACTCCTATTCATGTAGAACATCTTAAGTGATACCAATGCAGTGATCAAATTGCCCTCTAGGTCTTCTTTTCAGACTAAATATGACCTGTTTCTTCAAATTTTCTTAACCCAGAATGATTTCCTGCAATTGGGTCACCTTTCTGAGTCACTGTCCCTTCCAAAATATATATGAAGGCTTCCCTTTTCTCCATATTTTCACCAATGTTTGTTATCTCTTGCCTTTTGATGACAATAATCTCAATAGGTTTGAGGTAATGTCTCATTGTGGTTTTGATTTGCATTTCCCTGGTCATTAGTCATACTGAGCATCTATTCAGTTCCTCTGCCCATTTTTAAATCAGACTGGTTTTTTTTTTTATTGACTTGTATGAATTCATTATATATTTTGGATATTAATCCTTTATTAGATATTTGATTTCCAAATATTTCTATTTCATAGTTTTCTTTTTATTTTGTTTCTTTTTTTTAATTTTTATTTATTTATGATAGTCACAGAGAGAGAGAGAGAGAGAGAGAGAGAGAGGCAGAGACACAGATAGAGGGAGAAGCAGGCTCCATGCACCAGGAGCCCGATGTGGGATTCGATCCCGGGTCTCCAGGATCGCGCCCTGAGCCAAAGGCAGGCGCCAAACCGCTGCGCCACCCAGGGATCCCTATTTTGTTTCTTTTGCTATGTAGAAGTATTTTAGTTTGATGTGTCCTGCATATTGATTTTTGCTCTTGTTGTTTGTACTTTTGGTGTCATGTGAAAAAAAAATATTGCAAAGACCAATGTAAAGGAGATTTTTCCATTTTTTTCCCCTCTAGGAATTATATGTTTTCAGGTTTTATGTTTAAGTGTTTAACCCATTTTGGATTAATTTTCTGAGTGATATAAAATAGGAGTCCAAAATCACTTTTCTATAAGTGGATATCCAGTTTTCCAAACACCATTTGATGAGACTGTCCTTTCCCTATTTAATATTCTTGGCTTTCTTGTCCAAATAGTTCACCATTATTCATTATCTCCAACATAAGGAAATAAGTGTTCATCAATAGATGAATGAATAAAGACACACAAAATGGACTATTATTCAGTCATGAGAAAAAAGGAAATTCTACCATTTGCAAGAACATGGATGGTACTTGAGAACATTATGCAAAATGAAATAAATTAGGCAGAGAAAAACAACTATTATATGATATTACTTTTGTGTGATCTTAAGAGTTAAACTCATGGAAATAGAATAGAATGGTGGTTATCAGGGGCTGGAGGAGCATGATTGAAGAAGTGGGGAGATGTTGGTCAAAGGGTACAGACTCCCAGTTATAAAAGAATAAGTTCTGGGGATGTAATTCACAGTATTGAATTGACTGTGACTATAATTAATATTATTAGGTTACATACTTGAAAGTTGCTGAGAGAGTAGACCTTAAATGTTCTTACCACAAAAAAGAAATGGTAATTTTGTGATGAGATGGAGGTAAAGGTAAGAGAATAATCATTCTGCAATTATATAAGGGTATCAAATTAACAAGTTGTACATCACTTATAAAATATATGGCAATTATAGCTCAAATGAAGTGGGGGAAAATTATATATGAACTATTCAAGAAATACTTCAGATAAATTCTTCAAAATACCAAGTAAAAAGAATACATATGGGGATACAGCACCACCAAGCAGTTGGTTTATTGGAATTAAACAATCAAAAAAGATACTTAAGGATTGAGACATTTGACAGGCTTATTGATTCTTAAAAGCAGTGCATTTCTGAGAAAAGTAGCCTCAGTAAGGCTTATCAGTATCTGAGAGTGCTCCATTAAGAAAGTGGGAGATGAACTAAAACTTAAAAGATGAATAGGTTTTCATAATGACTTACAGTGGTACTTAGTAATAAGGAACTATATTTCAAATAAAATAATCCTACTCAATGTCTCTTCTGTTTGATGTTTGTACAAGTGAAAAGGAAGGAGAGTCTGAATTGGCATGTGGCAGCACAGCAGGTGCTAAACAAACACAACACTTTGTGCTCTTGTACGAAATATCATGAAAAAAACACCTTCTCCTACTTTCCATATGCATACAAATGTATTAAATATGGATTCCTTACCTATACAATATAATAAATTAAGTCCCACATTTTAAGTATATATAAGTATAGGTATGCATACATTTATACTTTCATGTATAGGTTTATATTTTTAATAAAATGATCAGTGTGGAATTTCACACGCTTGTATGAAATTTTATAGTGGGTTTTATGATAGTTAAGTAATTAGTCAAATAAATCTTCCTCAAAATTATTGTACACTGTAAAGTTTCCTGTGATATAAAAAATAAAATGTTAATGATCCATGAATTTTCAAAGAACAAATGCAGCATACACAATATATTAAAATGCTAGCACTTTTATTTAAAAAAAAATCAGTGAGTCCAAGGAAACCTAATGACAAAATATAAAAATTGTTTTTATTATTCTAGAATCGGGACAAAAGTATCAGATAAGTAACATATTGGTTAAGTGATAATGATAATCTTAGGCTTGTTATTTAGGAAAACTTGTAAAGCAAGGAATATACTACATATTAATGCAAGCAGCCATCTTTTGTCTATAGTAATGTTCTTGAAAGGTTAAATTATTTGCGTGGAAACTATCAGGACAATTCAAGAAAATTATTTGAATTATTACAATGAGTGAATGTTGGAGTTTATTTTAAGATGCTTACTGCTTGCAGCATTTTGGGGATTTCATATCTCTGGAATATAAAGAAAGTTCTGGCATTTTTTGTCCTTTATTGTTACTTCATATGTGCACAGATTTCCAGAAAGAAAAGACCAAAATATGGTCAAATGGTTGAAAATGATGAGCAAGAGTGAAAGTACATGCTCATCATCTCAAAGAGAGTAAGTCTTTTTTACACTGACATTTAGGCAATCTGAACTTCATATACTCCATGGGGAAACTGACAATTTCTTGATTGATGAGGAGGAGTTGGTGATATAGAAATAACTGTTGCCAAGTTCTGGCCAATAATTCCAATATATTTCTTTCATTCTTAATAAAATTTCAAAACCTGAGATGTTGTAATAAAGTAATTGTAGCATGGTTCTTGGATGATGGAAAGAACTCGAGTGAATATCCTTTAATAAATGTTTTTTCTTGCCAGATTTTTAAAATAGTGTTTTTAATATATATATATGTGCTTGCTGATAAGAAAAATGCTAAATTTCTTCATCCTTTAATAGTTTACATATTGACTCATTCCCCTCTCTACTACCACCCAATAGTTAACTTTTAGTGGTCTGTTACTCATTAGTGATATTTTCAGTAAATTAAATCTATCTATAATTAAAATTTTTTTCAGTTGAATTATTTTGATGTTTCAATTTCCCCCTTCAAGATTTTAGCCAAGTATATTTGATGTATTTCACTGTATTTCACTGTTCCTGTGTTTTTAAAACAAGCACTAATGAGAAATTAAAAGTAGCTGTAAACACTCAGACTCAATTTTCTCAGTCACTGAATTCAGTGCAGTTAAAGCTAACAAATACTTTATTATATTGTGGTCAACATTATGGTAGAATATTCTCATTGATGGATATAAATTTAGCCTATTCCCCCACTAACATTTTTGTTATGTTCCAAAAGCTGCCTGCAAAGAAGTTTAGCACTTTGAAATGCAGTTTTTTTAAAATTCCTCTTATAAACAATACCTTACAAGGTGATTAATTGTTGAAGCAAGTTCACAAATACTATTTACCATAATGTCATAGAAAAATATATTGACTGCAACATTTCTATTGTTATTAACCACAACTCATAACCTAGTTTCTATGGAAAGTATATTCAAAATTCTGTCGGGAAATGCAGGTCTATTTTCCCCAAGTAAGCAATGGGAATGGGAACTCCTGGGGTTGTTTTAGCAGTAGGAAAGAGATTCCAGAACGAGCTTCCACAAGGTGACGTCTTTAGGTGAAAAGATATTGGACAGCAGAGTATTGGGGTTACAAGAAGTATGGCTCATTTATTGTAAAAACACACACACAAAAAACTCTAAATGAGAATTCTTAAGTGTTATTGTATACTGACATCTTCTGTTGCTCTCTGGCTGCCTAGAACCACACTGTTGGGTCAGCCTTTTACAGAGAGAGCCTCACATTCCAAAATATTTACTCCAAATTACTATAATAAAAACTTGCATTCTTCCAGAGAAGATGCTTTAGGATAATGTTTTGAGAAGAGACTGGTAAAAGAAATTCACAAAAATATTTGAAGGCTAATAGTCTAATCTTTTATTTCACACACTTTAGTCTGTATCTGAATGATAATTTCACAGTGGAGTTTGTACTTATAAAAGGACTTCCGTTAGCACCACTAAAAAAACTGTAGCATTAATATGTGTAGCTCAGTTATGTACAAAGGCCATTATAATCCTAAAGTAATATAGGGTGATGCCTTGTAAAATAAAGAATGAGAGAGAATTCAACTCTACTATCTTAATGGTCATTGATAAAAATCTATGTCTTGAAACCTAATGCCTTTAGTTATAGAATGGCATGATATTTTGGTTATCTTGAATAAGAATACAATCAATTATAAAAATGGTAGAAACGAAACTGATTATGTTTATTTTCTGAACAAGATGACGGAACTGATAAAGATTTATTTAGTTTAATATATTTATAACATGTAATATTACTGACATTAGGTATTTAATTTTTTTTATAATGCCTCTGCATGTAGAATTTTACCATATCTTCCAGGTTTGGGAGGATGGGTAATATATTTGATTCATTTAATAATCATTTTGAGTTTCTTTATGAATTCACTTATTGTGTATATATCTGTTAATATACAGTATTTTAGCATCAACTTTAATAACTACTTTCCTAGATAATGGTAAGAAATATTTCTTGTTTTCTTACACTATTTATAAAATTAGAGCTAATATTTATGTAGTGCTTAACATGCTCCTGGCACTGCTCTATGTTCTTTAACATATAAATGTATGAAATCTTTATAGCAATCCTATGTGATATTACTATCTCCATTTAATAAATGAGAAAACTGAGGTACACTATTTACGTAACTTGGCCAAGACTACACAGCTAGTAAATGTAGAGAGTATTATGTAATTTATCTATTTTACCAAAGATATTTTCCAGTGTTTAGGCATAGGAAAATATTCAGGATGCTTTTAAAGTCATCTACCTTGAGAAGGTAGTCTATCTGGAGGGATGATGTTCTTAAATACCTAAACACAGGGGTGCCTAGTTGGCTCAGTCACTTTAGTATCTGGTGTACCTTCAGCTCAGGTCATGATCCTGGGGTCCTGGGCTCCAGTCCTACATCAGGCTCCCTGCTCACTGGGAATGTCTGCTTCCCTCTCTCCCTCTGACCCCTCTGCTATGCTCTCGCTCTTTCTCTCTAAAATGAATAAACTAAAAAATATTTTAAAAATACCTAAACACAGAGAAAACAAATATGTAATCACAATGTTTTTCAGTGTTCTGTGGTCAATTACATGACATGGAACAAATAAGAGACACGTGGTAATTTAGTAAGCATGGCATAGCTGAATATTTTCAAGGAAGGGGAATTATAATTTGAATGAAGTGTGGAGAATGACTTGTCAGGCAATAGTGATAACTTGCAGAAATTCAGAGAATTAATGATAGCAAGATGAAATTAGTGGCAAGTAGCAAGAGAAAAATTAGGGAGCATTTGGAAACTAGAATGCACATGTAGTTTGTAAGATATTGGCACGAGGTAGGAAATGGGGCACTGAATAGGCTTCTGGGCTAGGCGTTAGGGTAGTTGCTGTTGATAATCATTCATTTAGACAAAGTAAAAGGAAAAAGCACCAGCACTGGCAAATTTGGGCTGGAGGATAAATGACTTCAGATATGGACATACTGATTTGAGTTATAATGTGGGAGATTTTGTATATGTGATGGCATAGGGACAAGTTGGATTCTGCTGTGATTATTATACTATAATTAGATTTTTAATGAAATTAGAATTTTTAAAAAATTTGAATTCAAATCAGAGTAGTATAGAGTTGATTTTACAAAAGTTCTTAGATTTATTTATGTGACAAAATGGTGATTTATTGATTGTGTACTTCAAAAAAAGTTTATGTTTTATAATATTTACAAATGATTGTCTAATGTCTGACATTTTAAAAAATAAATTTTGCACTAGAGCCTCTGTGAAACTTTCTTTTGCTCAGGGTTTGGGTTTGTCGGGTCCTCAGGGCACTCCATGGGGCTGCCCCCAAATCTCCTCAACAGGTGAGCAAGTGTCCACTCCTGGCTTGACTACAAAAGGTGGACCAGGGCAGCGGCCCTCAACAGGCCTCTATCTATAGTGCAGACAAGAGACCATGGAAGGACCTTGGGCCGAGGCATTGAAGGACAGATGGTCAGCAGCACTTTAGGTTAGATAAAGAAGGATATTTCCTTAGTGTGGATTGCTGCCTTTAGTAAAAACATGTCCATTTGCCATTCACTCCACCAGTTGTGAAGAAACTGCTGGGATAGAAGAAATCATGTGCTGCCTCTGGATGAGCAGGTAGGAGAGCAGAAAAAAAAAAAAAAGTAGTTTGAGAAAGCAGTTAAATGTCTGTCAGAGAAACTAAAGAAAACAGGACAATTAGATAAGCTTGAGAAGGCCATCATCACTCAAAATTGTAATACTAAATGTCTTACCATACCAAGCACTTGCTCTGAAATTCAGAAACTGAGGAGACCCATTATGATAGAACAGTGGGATAAGACAGGCCTTCACAGCTTCTTTGAACAAACCAGGTCTCTTGATGGTTGTCTTCAAATATCCCATTGAAAAGGACAGCCACATTTATGTGTTGCTGACCATGGTACTGGCCTGATCTTCACAGGCATCGCGAAATCAAAGCAATTGTAAACTGTGAATGTGCTTTTAATCTTTAAAAAGATCTGAAGTATGTTTACACTTTACTATTACCAGAGATTTGAGACACAAGTTTTGCTTCCAGTATTGAAATCCTAATAAAACTGTCACCTCTAGATGATTATACCTGCTCCATTCCTGGAAATACTAATTTCCCAGTGAGAACTGAGCCACAGAGTAATTACACCCCAGAAACTCCATCTCCTGGATGTATCATGGAAAATGGAAAAACATGATCAACAGATGAACGGATATAGGATCTCCAGCAGAACTATCTCCTACTACTTTTTCTGTGTTAACCATAGTTTGAATTTGCAGCCAGTTACTCATTTAGGTGTTCAGTAGCATATTATGAATTAAACTGGAGGGTTGGAGAGAATTTTCAGGCATCACTGCTCTCACTCTGTAGATGGCTTCACAGATCCATCAAACCCAGAAAGGTTCTGCATAGGGTTATTCTCTAATATCAACCAAAATGTGACTGTAGAAATGACAAGAAGACATATAGGAAGAGGAGTATGCTTATATTAGATAGGTGGGGAAGTTTTCACCGAGTGCCTAAAGTGATACTGTAGTCTTTTGCAGAGCCCCAAGTATAATCAGAGATAGAGCTAGCACCCTGCAACAGAGTGTAAAATTCCACCAGGCTGCAGTCTGAAGATCTTCACTAACCAGGAATTTGCTGCTCTTCTCGCAGTGTGCTAATCAGAGTTTTGAAGCTGTGTATCAACTAGGATGTGCATGAGTTTTGTGAAATACTAGGAAGCAGAATACAGAAGGCACATGGTAACGAACACTCACCAGATTGTGTTGGGGAATGACTGCATAAGAAGGTTTCCAGAAGGAACTGTCCTCTACAAAGATGCCATGAATGTGATGGTTCAGATGGAGACTTTATCTTATGCAAGGTCAAGCTGAAAACAGTATGGATTCCTCCTTTTGTCCCTTGAGAAAGGGCGGCCTAGCCTCAGATAATATGTAAACAACCTCTAAAGTAGATTGAGATGAAAAACAGAGGGTGTGCTTTGTCAGCTTTTGCGTGAGAACTGAATAAATGCAGCCTGCAAGGGCAAGAGCTTGCCCTTAGCCCTAGAGGCTTTGAGACCCCCACTGTGTATTCATTCATTCATAGCCATGCAGCACCAACAGGATTGAACTTCATCTGAATGGACCTCTACAGTGGTTGGACAAAGTATTAACTCACATATGATCCCTTTGTTACAGAGAACTTGGTTCTTGTCTCACAGAGTCAAAGAATGAATCTTGAGGACACAGGAGCGTGAGTAAAGGATAGAAGCTTATTAAGTAAAGATACAGGGAAAGCTCTTAGGAGTGAGAGGGGTCCCAACAATGTTGCCACTGAGGGCTTGTAGGGTTGGTCTTTTACTGAAAGCCTGATCAGGGAACCTAAATCCTTTTAAACTATCCATTGATATCACCATTGAGTAAGGACTAGTGATAACATCGTTAATGGCTTACTTCCTTTTTAGAGTCTGATGATTTTTTTGGTTACAGTAGGTGTTAGAACAAGACACCCTCCTCACCCACACCTTAGGGCAGTGTGGTGTGGCTTGTTCTCTTATCTCTGGTTTCCTTACACCTCAGCATTTTGGGGATTTTTGTGAGCCTGCTTCCCTGGCTGCCTACCTAGCCCTGCCTAGCCTCATCTGTCCCTGACTCACCTTCAGGTGTGTTGCTTAAGCATGTCATCAAGCTTTATTGCCAATCAAGTCCCATCAAAAGGCGAAATGTAACAACTCTTTTGTCTTTTGTCATAGTGTTTGTCATAGCCCCATGGGCTGTTTACTGTCTAAAAACTTAAAAGAGGAAAAAGCACTTAAAGTCCCACCAATTGAAGCACCTTGTAGAATAGGTTTTCTGCGTTTGAATATTAAATGGGAAATTTCATTTCTGGAAATACTTTCCTGTACAGGAAGAAGAGGAGATTTTAAAGACACGCTGATGTCTTCTTGGGCATTGTGGACGCTGAGAAAATTAAGGCCATTTCACCTCAAGTTCAGCATTAGCACAAGTACAGACATCTCAGCTCCCCTCCCCACCCCCCGTGCTTAAAAGCCCCATATCAGAATGTAAACAGACTTGAGAAATTCCTCCACCCCTTCTGGAGGTCCCCTAGACCAGCCCATGAAAACCCAGCTGAAACCCACCTTGGGGTCCAAGTCCCTGATGCTGTGTTGGGTATACGTGGATCCAAGCTCGAGCTTGTTAATAAACCCTCATGTACTTGCATCAGTGTGGCTCCTTGGTGGTTTTGTGGAGGCTGAGAAAATTAAGGTCATTTCACCTTAAGTTCAGCGTTAGCACAAGTACAGCCATCTCAGGCCCCTGTGAATAAGAGCTGAACTTTACCTTACTTCAGTTAAGCCCCATATCAGAATGAGAACAGAGCTCAATGCCCTTGAAAGCCCCATATCAGAATGTAAACAGAACTTGAGAAATTCCTCCACCCCTTCTGGAGGTCCCCTAGACCAGCCCTTAAAACTAAGCTGAAACCCACCTCGGGGTCCAAGTCCCTGCTCCGCTGTGTCCGGTACACTTGGACCCAAGCTTGAGGTTGTAAATCAACCCTCGTGTACTTGCATCGGTGTGGGCTCCTCGGTGGTTTCTCGGATTCGCAATCTTGGGCACAACAGTTTCTCAGATTCACGATCTGGGGCACAACAGGCATAAAACTGAGTGTCCCAAAGGTTTATTAATAACAGTCATAGTTATGTGTACAGGTAATATATCATGACTCAGTATTGCAGTATTTGGCTGTTTATATACATTATTAATTTGCATAAATTTGGTATGTATGTGCGTTTCTTGATTTAATAATGACTTCATAAAGTTACAGTTATCTGTTATTTCCACTTATCCATTATTTTTGTCTTTTTTTGATATAGAATATATATCAAGACTTTAATGTTATCATTTAGAAACAGATTTTCCTTGTAGCAAAACATTTTTTTTTCTGCCTTCATGGGACCCAGGAAATTTAACAAAAATCCCCTGGCCCTGGACAAGCAGAGCAGGACTAACTCCATTTTGTGCGGCACCGGCCACCTCCTGTATGACCCCCACATGACCTGCTTATTGCTTAAGGCGCTGCCCCAGCCTAGTCAGGCCGCTGGGCACACCCTTATGGGAAATCGGATCATAAGAATGTAACTGTGCCCGCCACAACTGCGCGCCAATTCCGAGCAGAGTGATAGGCCAGTTCAAATGGTCACTATAGGGTAAATTGTGATTCTATCGGCCACCTGCGTGTGGACCGACGTGACTGTGCAACTTTCTGCGTATGTTACAATCCCATTGGCCACGGGCCCCTATAAAGCTGCTGCCTCTTAGCCTCGGGGCCCAAGTCCCTGCTCCGCTGTGTCGGGTACACTTGGACCCAAGTTCCAGCTTTTATTTATTTATTTTTTAATTTTTATTTATTTATGATAGTCACAGAGAGAGAGAGAGAGGCAGAGACACAGGCAGAGGGAGAAGCAGGCTCCATGCACCGGGAGCCCGACGTGGGATTCGATCCCGGGTCTCCAGGATCACACCCTGGGCCAAAGGCAGGTGCCAAACCGCTGCACCACCCAGGGATCCCCAGCTTTTATTTTTTTTTTTTTAATTCTTATTTTACTTATTTATGATAGGCACACAGTGAGAGAGAGAGAGGCAGAGACACAGGCAGAGGGAGAAGCAGGCTCCATGCAGGGAGCCTGATGTGGGATTCAATCCTGGGTCTACAGGATCGCGCCCTGGGCCAAAGGCAGGCGCTAAACTGCTGCGCCACCCAGGGATCCTCCCCAGCTTTTAAATAAACCCTCGTGTGTTTGCATCGGTGTCAGCTTCGCAATCTTGGGCACACCTTTTACCAAAAATAAAGTCTTTTTTTGGAGGGGGCAGATAAAAATAAAATAATAAAACAAAATAAAATAAAATAAAATAACAAAATAACAAAATAAAATAAAATAATAAAATAAAATAAAATAAATAAAATAAAATCTTCCAACAAGAGAATTCTATCAGTCTTCAAGCAAAACAAAAACACTGTAATCTATTTACTGTGTTAAGTGGTCACACTTGTAAAAAATAATAATGCAAATAAATTGATATATTAGAAAACAAATAAAAATTCGAATTAGAAATTAGAAAATAAGGCATTCCATCTGGCTGTCTTACTGATTACTTACTGCCAATAAGAATTTTCCCTGCTATTGAAGTCTGCCTGACTTTGCCTGTAGAGAGTTTATACAAATTAATACATTTGCAATCTTTCCATCTAAAAAATAAAAATAAAAATCTGTAAGATGACAAATATATTATTTTCTCTTAAATCAAATTCCTTCTCATAGTTTTAGAATTATGTACCTGTTTGGTATTTAAAGTGAGACACATTTAGAAGCATCAACTGTGGCCTACATTTTATTTTTGGCCTATAGTTCCTATTTCCTGTAATCTTAAGAAAGTGGTGAATGATACACATATCTGATAGTTGCCCTTTGATAGCTGTGAGCAGAATCAATGTTGTGAAAGTAGAGGAACTAATAGATTGTTATTAAATTTTTCATTCTGTTATTGGGTGGTTATTAGATTAGTTATCATGAGAAATGTTTAACAATTTGCCCAAGCCTGAGGCAGCTCATAGATATCTTGTATTGAAGTCTTATAACATATATCTAATTTTATTCAAAATCTATTCATTCACCATCTTTTGTATGACCATTTATTTTAATCAGGAGCTAAAAATATCTTTGAAAAAGAGTGATTCTCTCACTCCCATCCCCAGTACCACCATGTGGTTTAAGAGATAAATTTTCAATACAATACCTCTAAAAATATATGATTTTGGCTTAGTAATCAGAAATTATAGTTTTAAAGTTTAGCCAAAGAATTGGAATATATTAAGAAATCGAGGTAATAATTGCCCCTCTGAGACTTTATATGAGACACCTCTGAAATATAAATATATTTTTAATAGAGGTTCAATGCACAAAACAATCTAAAATGTGTTATTTACCATTAATCTGTTAATAAAAAATGAGGAAGTTGATTAATAACATTATAAACATGACCTTAATGAAACTAGAGTTAAATAAAATATCCAATTAGTTGCATTAGCTTGCTAAAAGAAATTCTCCTGTGTGCCTTAGAAACTGTAAAAAATTGGAAACCTTTGAATGATATATTATCATTCTGTTGATGGTTTGAAATTTTAGTGGTAGTAAGAGTATAATCTGATTTGTGTGTTTGGTCAGACCACTCTATTGGTCAGATCTTGTACATGATACCATTCTACTTGGCAGATGAAATTGAAAATGAATGTCCAAAATGATGCATTTTATTTTCAGTGCAAGACATCAGAAGGCTAGCTAGTAGCTACTATATCCTAATAGCTGTACTCCAAATATTGAAAGGAAATTCCACATTACCACATTCTGTACAGTATCCAGAACAAGCAAAATATATGATTTATGCACATTTATAACGTAATCCAAATAAGCCTATTTCTCCACTGATACATGGAGTTTACCATGGTTAGTTTGGAACAGTAAGTTTACTTAAAGGATTTACTTTTTAATTTCAACTTATAAAGCTAGGGAACATATTTATATAATGTATCACAAATAGTGCCTTCACAATCTAGCTAATCTGTACTGTGCTTTTTCTACTTTGTCATTCTTGTACTTTATGTTGACTACAAAGCAAGGGTGTATACTTGTCCTCTGCAACTTCCCTGAATGTTTTGTTAATAAAAATGTTATTCATAATTTAGGAAAATGATAATTTCCTAAGACATGAAATTGCAGTATGCTTGTTTGTTACTATATTTTAGGTTGTATCTTTCTTAGAAGTCTCTTGCATATATGACAGAAGGGGGACAAATTATAACAATCATTTTGAGTATGTATTTCCTTTCCAAAGATATTTTCCATTTTCAAGCACAGGAAAATATGCAGCATATTTCCAAAATCATACAGCAATAATTTGAAAAGGATTTTAATTTTGCAGTTTAAAGAAGTAGTGTATTTGGCTAAGATGGAATGTGCAACTAGATATAATATTTGTGTTTCTATCATTTAGTTCTATTATTTCCTTTAAACTCTGAAAACATATTATCCTTCTGTATCTTGTATGATCATGAAGAGCTCAACCAAGATGAACTGTAGCGGTGGACGAGTGTTAAAAATTAACCTTACCCAAAGAGAGGTGAACTTTTGTCCTCATTTTCTAGAGGGTAATCTCTAAATATTTGGGATATCTTGCCTGATAAAATGTCCTTATCGGCCTGGGGGCCTGGGGACATGGCCTGGGGGCCTGGGGACATGTCTGATAGTGTATACTGATATTTATTGTGGGAGCTTTGGACCTCTGGAGAGGCTAGACTTAGGTCAGCCATATGGGCACTCAGGCATATCTATATGACCAAAATCCAATTAAATTCTGGATACCATGGGGCACCTGGGTGGTGCAATTGGTTATGTGTCAGCCTTCGGCCCAGGTCATGATCTCAGGGTCCTGTCTGGAATCAAGCCCTGCATCAAGCTCCCTGCTAGACCAGAGTCTGCTTCTCCCTCTGTGCCCCTCAGCCCCTCCTCTCAGACTCTATCTCTTTCAAATAAATAAAAATCTAAAACCAAACTAAAACAAAACAACTCTGGATACCAGGACTTGGATAACTTTCCTTGTTGACATATTCCATGTATATTGTTAAACCTGAATCCTGGGAACTGTTACCATTGTTCACAGCTCCACTGGAAGAGAACTATTAGAAGTTTTAAACTTGGAAATGTCCTAGACTCTATCTCATGAACCTCTTCCTATGGCTGATTATAATCTGTATCTTTTCACTCTATTAGTTCCTGTGAATATAATAGCTTTTAGTGAGTTCTGTGAATCTTGAGTAAATTATCAAACTGGAAGGTGGTTTTGGGTACCCCCAGACTTGTAGTTCGTGTGAGAAGTGAGGATGGCTTTGGTGACTCTGAAACTTTGTATAATTAAATATTTATCTCTTTAAAATTTGGTTTTGGAGTGGAGTAGTAGTTAAGAACAAGTTTCTAAGGCAGTTGGTGTGGGTCTGGGCTTATAGAGAAGCTGACAAAATCTTGTGAAGATTACATAATTTAATGTTTTAAAGCACCGAGAAGAAGGATGCCTGGGTGGCTCAGAGGTTAAGCATCTGCCTTTGGCCCCACATCAGGCTCCCTGCATGGAGCCTGTTTCTCTGTCTATGTCTCTGCCTCTCTCTCTCTGTGTGTCTCTCATGGATAAATAAATAAAATCTTAAAAAAAATAAGGCACTTAGAACAGTTCTTAAAGAAGATTAAGCACTGCATAAATATTAGCTCTTGTCTTAATTCTTTGACAGAAATAAAATCCTTTAAGTAGGACTTTAATATAGCCAGTACTAAAGAAATGTATACACAGTTAGTCACTGTTAAAATCTTAAGTGACTTTTGATTGACTTTGGCCAACTGCCATAGAGCCTGTACCCATCAGTCTCCTCCATTTACTCTCTAAATGAAGGGATTGCATTTTCAATTCATGGTAGTATGTTCTAGAATCTCCTTTCCTGTTGATGTGATGAAGTTTCTATTCTAGAACCTGCCAGCCACAGATCTGAGGAAATGTATTTTTCTGGATCTTTTCCTATGGTAATGAGCCAAACATTAGTATCTTCAACTATGAGAGTTATTTTCTGTCCAACTTCTGAACATTCTCAGAAACTCATTTTTTATTCATATAAAATGATATATTGATTTAATCTGTAATCTATTTGTGCATGATAGGTGCACTGAATCTTCTCTCCCATCTATTAATATCCTTAAAATGCTTGATAGTCTTTACATGAGGAATAAATTCAGTACTTAGAAATCTAATGATGCCTCCTGAAATCTTATTTATAAGAGTGTCTTATGTATGGTTTACTTTTATTTATTTTGAAAAAAACATTTGCATAATTTTGTCTTTTAATGATAATGCTTATTAGCCTTTTCTTTTTCTTTTCTTTTTATTTAAATATTTTACTTATTTATTCATGAGAGACACAGAGAGAGAGAGAGAGAGAGAGAGAGAGAGAGGCAGAGACACAGGCAGAGGAAGAAACAAGCTCCATGTAGGGAGCCTGATGTGGGACTCGATCCTGGGTCTCCAGAATCACGCCCTGGGCTGAAGGCAGCGCTAAACTGCTGAGCCACCCGGGCTGCCCTAGTTTTTTCTTTAGGAAAACATCTTCATTGGTTTTATAAATCTTAATATATATTTACCATATCACCAAAATTTTAATTTTCCATTTTTAAAGTGAATTAATCCAGATGAGACAAGTGACAAATATTACTAAATTTCCTGATTTCTTGCCAAGTTATTAAAAAAATATATTTTATATATATATATATATATATATAAAATATATTTTTTCTTCCTTAAACAACAATTAGCCCATACGGGTATCAGTAGATTAAGTTTCAATTATTACTATTTCATTTAATATTGGTGATTGGGCAGCCTTCTCCTTCTGCCTGTCTCTGCCTCTCTTTCTCTCTGTGTCTCTCATGAGTAAATGAATAAAATCTTAAAAAAAAAAAGTATATATATATATATATATGATCATTTTCTTTTTATATTTGAAAAGCTAATGTTTCTAATGTCTTTTATATTCTAAAGCAGATAATGGGTGAAATGTTTTCTTAGGAGGAATATATTTGTTAATTAGGTATGTGTTTAATGAATTATTAGCAAATTATTCCAAAAAAATAATCTATAGTTTGTTTTTAACAATACTTCTGAATGCCTTAAGCTCATTTATATAAAGATGTGGTATATTTTCAATTATCTTTATTCTAGATCAGGAGTTGTCAAATTTTTCCTTTGAATATAACCAGATAGTAATATTTAGGCATCTGTTTATTTAATAATAAAAAATATTTATTTATTTATTTATTTATTTATTTATTTATTTATTTATGAGAGAGAGAGAATATGTGCAGGGAGAGGGGGAACGGGAGAGGGAGAGATACTAAGCAGACTCCCCACTGAGCATGGAGCCCAACCTGGGCCACAATCCCAAGACCCTGAGATCATGACCTGAGCCAAAAACAAGAGTCAGACACTTAATGGACTGAGCCACCCAGGTACCCCATAGGTGTCTGTTTCTTATGGTCTCTGTTGCAACTACTCAACTCTGGCATTGTAGTGCAAAGGCAACCATGGAAAATTTGAAAATAAAAGGATGTGACTGTAACCTAATAAAACTTTATTTAGAAACAACAGATGGCCAGTGCATGGGCCATAGTTTACCAGTCTCTGTTGTAGATTAATAATATATACATGTACAAATTAGTAGACAGATTAAAGTTATCTGAATGTGAGAACACTAATAAACTTCACCATTTTTATTGCTAAAATGTTATCCCATCAAAATCATTTGATTATTTAATATCAATTATGTAAACTAGACTAATAAAATATTTCAGGTTTTGTTTGTTTTGATTTTTTTCTGTGCAAATTCAGAGTAAGGAAAGATTGAAAAATAAGTGAACAGTGTTTTAGGGACATGTGGAACAATATTAAAAACTCTAACATATCTGTAATCAGTTTCTCAGAGAGACACAGGGACATAATATTTGAAAAAAGTGTCTGATATTTTTGCAAAAGTATTGCTAGATACAAATTTAGAGATTTGAGAAGCTGAGCAAAACACAAGTAGAATAAAAACAAAGAAAACGACCTAGGCATCTTGTCAAATCACTAAAATCAAAGTTAAAGAGAAAAATCAAGATGAATCTTCAGAGTAGCCAGAAAAAAATAGCATGTCTTGCACAAGGGGTTATGATTTGAACTATCATTGACTTCTTATCAGAAACAACATAGGCTTGAAGACAATGGAACAATGTATTTTTTAAGTGCCACCGAAATTGATTTCTGCATCCACTGAGAATGTCTTTTAAAAATGAAATTGATATAAAGATGTTTTCAAGTAGAAGAAACAAAGATAATTTTTTTTCCAGAAAACCTGTACTTTAAGAAATGCTAAAAGAAGTTTTTTAAATGAAGGATAAAAATATAATAAAATAAAAAAATAAGGATAAGATGAAGAATACTGATATGAAATGAAAACTTGAATCTAGAAGAAATAATAACAAAAAATTGTGAATAAAATATATTTTCCTCTCAATATTTTTTAAATATTTTATTTATTTATTCATGAGAGACACACAGAGAGAGAGAGAGAGAGAGAGAGAGGTAGAGATACAGGCAGAGGGAGAAGCAGGCTCCATGCAGGGAGCCCAACCATGGGACTCGATCTCGGGACTCCAGGATCATGTCCCTGGGCGGAAGGCAGACACTAAGCCAATGAGCCATCCAGGGATCCCCTCCACTTAAGATGCTTAATGATATATAACTATTTTGAGGTAAAATTATATTACTGTCTTGTGAGATTTAGAACATATGTAGTCATAACACATGTATATATAACAAGTAGAGTATAATGGACTTGAGGTAGGTAAATTGTTATATATAGTCACAAAGTTTCCACATTTTCTGTTCGATGTAAATATGTTATTTCTTGTGGACTACAAAAACCTATGGAAGCATATTTTTGTCCATAGGGTAGGCACCAAAAATTTGTGCAAATATTTTTATCTAAAATGTTCTTAGGTTAACTAAAATGAAAGTCTAAAAGTATTCCCAGTAGTTCAAAAGAAGACAAGAAAATGAGACAAAAAAGATAATGATAAGCAATAAAATAAAATAAGATTCTAAAATTAAATCTAATCTCATCAATAATTGAACTAAGTAGTAATGAACTAAACATACCAATTAAATGTAATGATGACAGAATGGAGAAGTATAATTCTACAAATGATGCATTTTATTTTTTTTATTTTTTATTTTTTATTTTTTCAAATGATGCATTTTAAATAAAATGGTATGGAGATGTTGAAAGTAATTGGATAGAAAAATATATACCAACCCAAAGTATAAGAAGCTTAAGTAGACTGTGTGTACTAGAATAATACGGGAAAAAAGTAGATTTCATGACAACTATAAATTGCAAGAGATAAAGAGCAGTATCTCATAATGGTGAAAGGTGAAATATTTGGAAATATCAAACAATTAAAAATATATATGTTCAAATAATAGAGCTTCTAAGTTTGTGAAACAAGAATTGATAGATATGGAGATATACAATATATCATAAGCAGATTGTGCGATATTGAATTTGTCTTTCAGAAATTGATAAACACAACCAGGAGGAAAAAAACAAGGGAAACATAGAAACTCTGAGAAAAACTCTGTCAATCACTTGGAATTGATTGTGATCTACAGAATATTGAACCTAACAACTTCATGATATGCAATCATTTCAATTAGACATGGTACATTCAGCAAGATGCATTACTTGATGAAAGTTAAAGCAAATGTTAAATAATTTAAAAAGCTAAATATTTTACAGAGTTAGTTGTATAAATAAAATGCAATTACAGTAATCAATAACATGTCTCTTAAAACTACAAATTTTGTTAAGTTTAACTATACACGTAAATAATTCAGAAATGCTCACCTGCATGCATATATACAGAAAGATACACAAGATGAATATATTTTGATCTAGAAAGCATAACATATCAAAATCTATATGATACAGATATTAAAATAGTTGAGTAAATTTATAGTTCTAAAATTTATGTTAGAAATATTTGGAAGGAAGTTTATAGTGTTACACACTAGACCACTCATTGTATGATCCATTTAAGGGAGTTGGTAGAGGAAGCCAGGTGAGCATGGGCCAGAAAACAATCAGTATTATTGTTTTCTCTGGGTAAATGGATACAGGAATTGAAAGAGAAGGGGCATGAAGGCAATTTCTGTAGCAGTGATGGTGTTCTCTCTCTTGTTTGGGATTTCAATTGCAAATGGTATATTTATGAAGATTGACTATACCTCAAACAATCAAGGAAGATTCATAATAAAAAAAATCAATATTAGACAGAGCATTGTCTGATCACAATACAATAAAATTAGAAATCCATAACAAAAATCAAATTGAAATTAAAACCTTGTTATTAATCAACTGTTGGGCCTAAAGGAAAATACTAAAATTTCAGAACATTTTGGAAATAATCAAAGAAAAGCAACTGGAAGTTATAGGATAACCAAGTTATGAGAAAAATTATAGTAAATAGATTTATATTAAAGAGATAAAAAGAAAAAAATGAAATTAAATATGTAATGAATAAAGCTAGGAAAAGAATTTAAACCAATAGTAAATGAATATATCCAATTCAGATATCCTTCAATAGAGATTAATTTAATAAATTCTATGTACCCAATGTAATGCTATGAAGCCTAACAAGGAATGAAGATGAGCTATAAGCATTGATATTAATATATTTTTAAATAAATAAGGTGGACAATGTGTGAAAGTATGCTTCCATTTTATCTAAGAAAGGATGGATGACACAAGTATGCATGTGTGTATTAAAAACAATTACACAAACATAAGCCAATAAATTAAAATAAAAAGGTTATGCATGTGTAAGTAGAGACAGAGAACAGAGTAAAGAGCACATAAAGAAAAGTCACATTTCTAAATTGAACTCGATAAAAAAAAAGAAAAAGAAAAAAAATAAATGAACACAGATCTCAAAAGTAAAAAAACGTTAAAAAAAGAAAAAGAAAAGTTGCATTTCTGTTTTTGTACAGTTAGCTTTGGATACATAGACATTTTCCACAATTTTAAAACCAAATCATATAAAAAAGCAAATCCGAAAGAGTTAAAGATCAGGAACATAACAGGGATGTCCACTCTCACCACTGTTGTTCAACACAGTACTGCAAGTTCTAGCCTCAACAATAAGATAACAAAAAGAAATAAAAGGCATCCAAATTGACAAAGAAGTCAAATTCTCACTCTTCGTAGATGACATGATACTGTATGTAAAAGATTCAAAAGACTCCATCCAAAAATTGCTAGAATTATTACAGGAATTCAGCAAAGTCACAGGATATAAAATCAATGCACAGAAGTCAGTTACATTTATAGACACTAGCAATGAGGCAGAAGAAAGAGAAATCAAGGAATTAATTCCATTTACAATGGCACAAAAATCCTTAAGATACCTAGGAATATCTAACCAGAGAGGTAAAGGAGCTGTACTCTGAGAATTATAGAACACTCATGAAAGAAATTGAGAAAGACACAAGGAAATAGAAAAACATTTTGTGCTCAAGAACTGGAAGAACAAATATTGTTAAAATGTCTGTGCTACCCAAAGCAATCTACACACACAATGTGGTCCCTATCAAATACCATCAACATTTTTCACAGAGCTGGAACAAATAATCTTAAAATTTGTATGGAAAGAGAAAAGACCCCAGAAAGCCAAAGGAATGTTGAAAAAGAAAACTAAAGCACGATGCACAATTCTGGTGCATCACAATTCTGGACTTCAAGGTGTATTACAAAGCTATAATCATCAAGACAGTACCACAGTGTAGTACTGGCACAGAAACAGACACATAGATCAATGGACCACAATAGAGAATCCAGAAATGGACACAACTGTATGGTCAACTAATCTTTGACAGAGCAGAAAAGAATATCCAATGGAAAAAAGACAGTCTCTTCAACAAATGGTACTGGGAAAATTGGACAGCCACATGCAGAAGAATAAAACTGGACCTCTTTCTTTCTTTTATTTTTTGTAAGATTTATTTATTAATTAATGAGAGAGAGAGAGAGAGAGAGAGAGGCAGAGACAGGCAGAGGGAGAAGAAGGCTCTTTGCAGGAGACCTATGTGGGACTCAATTCCGGATCCTGGAATCATGACCTGAGCTAAAGGCAGACGCTCAACTGCTGAGCCACTCAGGTATCCAGGACCACTTTCTTACAGCATACACAAAAATAAACTCAAAATGGATGAAAGACCTAAATGTGAGACAGAAATCCATCAAAATCGTAGAGAACAGAGGCAGCAACCTCTTTGACCATGGCCACAGCAACTTCTTACTAGACATGTTGCCAGAAGCAAGGGAAACAAAAGCAAAAAAGAACTACTGGGCCTTTATCAAGATAAAAAACGAACAAAGAAACAAAAAAAACAAAACAAAACAAAAACAAAACTTTTGCACAGCAAAGGAAACAGTCAACAAAACTAAAAGCCAACCTAAGGAATGGGAGAGGTATCTGCAAATATCTTATCAGATAAAGGGATAGTATCCAAAATCTGTAAAGACCCTATCCAGCTCAACACCCAAAAAACCAAAAAAATCCAGTGAAGAAATGGGTGGAAGACATGAACAACATTTCTCCAAATGAGACATACAAATGGCCAGCAGACATATGAAAAAATGCTCAACATCACTCGGCATCAGGGAAATCCAAATCAAAACCAAAATGAGATATCATTTACACCAGTCAGAATAGCTAAAATTAATAAACTCAGGAAACAACATATGTTGGCAAGAATGTAGGGAAAGGAGAACCCTCTTCCACTGTTGGTGGGAATGAAAACTGGTGCAGCCACTCTGGAAAACAGTAATGGAGTTTCCTCAAAAAGTTAAAAAATAGAACTATCTTACAACCCAGTATTTGCTCTATAGGTATTTATCCAAAGGATACAAGCATAGTGATTCCAAGGCACACATGCACCCCAATGTTTATAACAGCAATATCCACAATAGCCAAAATATGGAGAGACACCAGATGTCCATTGAAAGATGAATAGAGAGATGCCTGGGTGATTCAGTGGTTGAGCATCTGCCTTTGGCTCAGGGCATGATCCCCAAGTCATGGGATGAAGTCCCGTATTGGGATCCCTGCATGGAGCCTGTGTCTCTGCCTCTCTGTGTCTATCATGAATAAATAAATAAAATCTTAAAAATAAAAATAAAAATGAATAGATAAAATATAGTATATATATATGCAATGGAATATTACTTAGCTATCAAAAAGAATGAAATCTTGTCATTTAAGAGATGTGGATGGAACTAAAGGGTATTAAGCTAGGTGAAATAAGTCAATCAGAGAAAGACAAATATCATGATTACACTCATACGTAGAAATTAAGAAACAAAATAGCTGAAAGTAGGGCAGGGGAAGTAAAAAGTTTAAAAGATGAAAACAAAGGAGGAGACAAACCATAAGAGACTCTTTAACTATGGGAAACAAACTGAGGGTTGCTGGAGGGGTGGTGAGTGGGGGGATGGGATAACTGGGTGATAGGCATTAAGTAGGGCACTTGATATGTGGAGGACTGGGTGTTTTATGCAACTAACTAATCACTAAGTTATACTTCTGTACCTAATAATAATTGTATGTTAGTTAAATTGAATTTAAATAAAAAAATTAAAAATAAACAGTTAAAGTAAAATAAAACAAATGAATTTAACTATACCAAGCTGGTTGCATAGCTCATATGAAGTAAATATATCAAGTAATTTTAAAATATAGTAGTCTGATGAGGTATATCTTAAAGAGAAAAAAAAAACTGCAATAAATAAATAAACTGTTCTCATTAATCATATTATTGGTAGCAATATTGGTATTTTTATTCTGAAAGTGGCATACATGTAAAAAATGCATGTAAAGCAAATTAGTAATAATGAGAATTTGATTATGAGCCCTGTTTTTAAGTATAAAAAACACATAAGTATGAGATAAAAAAAAGTTAAGTAAAAATCCAAAGTCATGTACATTATCTAGGAATATCAGGATGAACTTATGATCTATGTGCATATGTATGTGTATTTTTTAGCTCTATTCCCTGAAAAAGAATGGAAACAGTGACTAATTTAGTAGCAATGAATATCACTATTGGCAGATTCTAGACTCTTCATATCATTCCCCCTAATATGAATGAGGGTTCTTTGGAGAAATAACTGATTCCAGTTTTTTTTGTGACAAGTAATATATAAACGCTTTGTCATATCAGAAAATGAGGAAACTGCCACAGAGGTCATGTCAAGAAGGCATAAATGCTATCATGCATTTGCTTTCAGTGGCCAAAGATGGCACAATTTTGAGCATCAATACACGTAATAATTATACTAAACATACATACTAAATACATCTGAATCCAAGATATTGTGCTACTTAAATATGTATAGTAATAACACAGATGCCACTTTGAATGATTCTAGAAAGCAACTCCATATTCTGAATTTTGGGAAATGAAAAGAAATAAGCTTTTAATTTGCCTTCCTGGTAAAAACTCTGCCTCAGAGTAGGCAAAGGATTTTTAAGGTAAAATTGCTTTTTACAGTGTCCAGCTAAACATGAAGTTGGGATGATAAAATTAGAATTTCAACACTTTGCAATCCATAATGAAGTAATAGATATAGGTAGCTAAATTTATTATTTTGTTATGGAATAGGAAAAATAATGATTGCCATGTATGTGCTTCCTAATGGAAGACTATGTCACCCATGATGTAGCCTTGGATAAAAAAAAAAAAAAAAAAAAAAAAAAAAAAAGACCAAAAAATCAAAATCAGATCAAGACTCTAGAATTAACAACCATTTTTAAGAAAATAAAGGACACATACCAATATATTGAAGAAACTTCATGGAGAAACTTGGCAAAATCACAACTCAATAGGATAAATGGCTTAGTTAAAACAAAACGAAACATAACAAAACAAAAAGACTTTTGAAGTAATCAGTATAGAGGCAGGGTCAATTATAAATTATAAGAAATTCAAGAGAAATGCGAATGGCATTTTATTGACTTTTTTGTTGTTGTTGTGATTGTTCCTGATTAAAACATATTGTAAAAACAATTTTAAGACATACGACCATTGAAGACACTGACAGGATATTTGTTATTAGAATAATTGTTAACTTATTTAGGTGTAACAGTGGTTTTGGGCATTTGTATAGTTTAATTAAAGAGTTTCTGTCTTAAAAATGTAATAATCTATATAGATAAATACTAATTGATGCATAATATTGATGGCCTCCAGAGCCTTATATTGAAGCAAATTTCCAACTTAAGTTTATTAACCAAAATTTTGGATTGTTTTACTCTAGTAATGATTTTCATATATATATCCATATATATATATATATATATATATATGGATAGTTAAATGATGGATGGATAGAAAATACATACATACATACATATATACATACATTCATAACTGTGGTGATGGATGAACGGATAAAAAAGAGATGGTGACAGATGAGGTGGAGGAAAGGAGAGAATGTGGGAAAGGGAGAGAACTTGTACAGATATGTGCATGTAAATGTGCAGACAACCATTCTATGAACTTACTAGTCATCACAAGTTATTTTCCTATTTTATTAAGTGATTTAATTTCCCCTCAGTCCCTTCCTTTCCAGTATTTCTGTGAAGATAATTCTAAGGAGAAATTGCAAAAACTTCCATCTCTTAGTAAAATTGTTCTTGCATTAGTATCTGGATTAAATGATCACAGTTGCCTTATAAATAATCAAATAACTATGTGTAAGATTAAAATCAGTATTTGAGAGGCAAAAAGAATGATCTTTATTGAAGTTTTCAACTGCACAGATGAATAGCACACAATTTAACAGAGAAATTTAAACTGTTCCGTTTGGAATATTGATAACTGAATAATGAGGAATGGTGGCATGGTGTTACCTATTTAAAATGTATTTAAAACCAATAATGACTCAGCAATTAATTTATTGAGAACATAAATTTAGGGGATTCTCTGGAACCATTAAATGAGGTAACCTAACTTCATTACTATGTAAAAAGATATCAGAATTATTATTATTAAATTCTGTATTTGGTTTATTATATGTATTACATTACCTTATAAGATTATAATTCAAACAGTAGTTCCTTAAGAAAAATGATTTAGGCAAGATATAATTTGGTCAAAATGTACAGCTAAATAAGTCTGTCAGGAAATTCAGCTTTGGTTATCATATAATTATTGGCAAAGGAATTATGTAAAGGAAATTGGAATTTAATAACTGAAACCTGAAAATTATTTAACAAACAACAGCAAAAGTGGTTTGCCTTATTTTGGTGTATTAAAAATTACTCTTTTTGGGGTGCATGGGTGGCTCAGTCAGTTAAGCATCTGCCTTCGATCCAGGTCACAATCCCAGGGTCTAGGGGCCTGGGATCAAGCCCCTCATTGGGTTCCCTGCTCAGTAGGGAGTCTGTTTCTCCCTCTGCCTCTGCCCTTTCCAACCTCTCACACATTCTCTCTCAAATAAATAAAATTTAAAAAAAAATAAATTTTTAGGAATTGTGATATGATTCAAAAAAAGGTACAAGGTTTAAGAATAAATCCTTTCAGGACTCCTGGGTGCCTCAGTGGTTGAGCATCTGCCTCTGGCTCAGGGCTTGTCCCACCCACATCAGGCTCCTTGCATGGAGCCTGCTTCTCCTGTCTATTTCTCTGTCTCTCTCTGTGTGTCTCTCATGAATAAATAAATAAAATAAAATAAATCCTTTTTTTACTCCTATTTTTGCTCTTAAGCTACTTAGTATGTGTTTCAAGTTAAAAAAAAAATGTAACCACGAAGTATATAACTGGAGAGTCACATGATCTTATTTAACAAATTAAAACAATAAGTATAAATTCAATTAAAACATTGTTTGCCAATTTTTTTCAATATCAGACACTGTGATAGCCTTTCTTTGTTTAGATACACTGTTCTTTTATGGCCTTCTAAAAAGACCTAATAATGTATTATTTCTTTCAATTAAAACGAATTGGATTTTGAGCATTTCTTGACATCTTCATGACATCTCATAGCTAACTATTCATTTGAAGGAAAAGTCATAGGTCAATTTATTATTCCTTTTATAATTCTTATTGCCATTTTCTCTGAAGACAATTCAATTGTAGCTCAATGAGTTAATTCTGTTATTCATCCACTATACAATGTAAATAAATGTCTATAATTTTAACCTCTTTCAAATCTAGAGTGTCAAACTGTTTATAATTAGGGTCATGAATCAAGATTGAGTCCATTTTACTTTGTCTAACATTTGGAGTATAAAAGGTGAATTTATGCTATTTAACATTTATCTTTGTATTATTTATTTTATTATGGAAAATTGAAGTGTTTTCTTTTTCTTTTTTTTGTTTGAAGTGTTTTCTTAAGGTTTACAGAAGTTAGCACTCTAAACTGAAGGTTCCATTGCAAAAGAAATATTAACTCTTACTGAAATATATATACTACCTTAAATTTTAGTGAATATTCATGAACGCTATTTATGAACTGGATAAACTGGAGACTTAAATTGACCTCTCTTAAAACATTAAAATATGCCTGTAGGATGACTGGGAGAATATAAAAACACTTTTAAATTTTAAGCTATAAATATTGTCTCTGAATATAGATTTTCATTTATCGGAGATCTGCCACATTGTTTTCTGCTTATCACAGGATATCTATATTCATCTCGGATAATCCCTCCCTTTCTCTCTCTTTCTCTCTCTCTTTCTCTCCTTCTCTCTCCAGTGACCCTCCCTCCCTTCCTCCTTCTCCCTTTCTCCCTCCTCCTCTTCCATGAGATTATAAGACATTCAATTTTGACACCAGGTGGGGATCCCTGGGTGGCTCAGTGGGTTGGTGCCTGCCTTTGGCCCAGGGAGCGATCCTGGAGTCCCAGGATCGAGTCCCACGTCGGGCTCCCCACATGGAACCTGCTTCTGTCTCTGCCTCTTTCTATGTCTATCATGAATAAATAAATAAAAATTAAAAAAAAAAAAAAACTTGACACCAAATGTAATTTTTTTATTTTTTATTTTTTATGATAGTCACACACACACACACACACAGAGGCAGAGACATAGGCAGAAGGAGAAGCAGACTCTATGCACCGGGGAGCCCGACGTGGGATGGATTCGATCCCGAGTCTCCAGGATCTCGCCCTGGGCCTAAGGCAGGCGCCAAACCACTGGGCCTAAGGCAGGCGCCAAACCACTGCGCCACCCAGGGATCCCATTTTTTTCAACTCTTTAAACAATTGGAAACTCTGTAAATTTAGAAAAGGGACATTTTGTGTATTTTTTAAAGTCAAGACAGAAATAACATTCCCTTGAGTTTTACCAAATCTTTTCTTATCTCTGCATGTCTGTCTTTATCCATCTACATTAAAATCGGTCTGCGTTTATACATTCCCTGGTGGTTCCCATTCTGGATTTTTAAAATAAATGGATCATACAATTTAGATATTTCAATCATGTTTTGTCTTTTGTTCCTTTAGCATTGCTAAATCAGGCTTTTTGTTTTTATTTTTGTTTTCCATTTTTTTAGGTTCCTTGAATTTCAAAGCATTGTTAAGGCTTGAGAAAGGATCGAGATATTTATCAGCTTACAAAGAGCTTCTTAGTATTTTGGAATTTCAAGAACGTGGTGCACATTTTAAAATTCTATAAGGTATTACCCTACAGCTTTGGTATAAAATAAAACTTGGTATAGCTGTAAGAGCTTTCCTCAGCCTCAGTAGTCGTGTTTTCTCTGGGAGACTTAGCTTAATATAATGTCCCTTTCCCTCTATTTAGCTATTTAAAATCAATGGTCTAACAAAACTTCTGAGGTGGTAAGTTGGGTCAGTGTGCAGTAGAGAGATCTTTCAGACTGTGTTTTCTTTTATCTCTTTGTTTTATGAACACTTCCACATTTAGCTGTCTTATGCCCTCTGGGAGATCAACCAACCTCAGAGTATTTTCTTAAAGCCTTTTCTGAACTTCTTCCGTTATTATGAGAATTGTGAAGTCTTTTCTCTGAACCTTTTCCAGTTGATTAATGTGGTCAGCACTGTGTCTTTGTGTGAGTCACTTTGATTCCTCTCCCTGGGACTGTATTCACAATTTTTTACACTTTTTTGTTCCTTATTGATTCTCCCGCTAAGAACTTCTCTTTTTTTTTCCTGGGATATTGAGATTCCACATTGTTGCACATCCAATTCCTTTAGCTTTTCAGAAGGTTCTTACTGAATTGTTCGTTCAACAGCGGGACTAGGAAAACCCAGTAGCAGAGAGGATTCCATGTCTGAAGATATGCACAAGAGGAAACCAAAACTAAAGTAAAAATCAATCAATAAATGAACCTCCCTAAATTATTTAAATACAAGTATGGAATGTTAAGGGAAAGGTGTTGTGGGATCCCTGGTTGGCGCAGCGGTGTGGCGCCTGCCTTTGGCCCAGGGCGCGATCCTGGAGACCCGGGATTGAGTCCCACATTGGGCTCCCGGTGCATGGAGCCTGCTTCTCCCTCTGCCTAGGTCTCTGCCTATATCTGTGCCTCTCTCTCTCTCTCTGTGGGACTATCATAAATAAATAAAAATTAAAAAAAAAGGGGGGGGGAAGGTGTTGTAAATCATTATATGATAGAATGTTGGAAACATAAACCTTTGTAAATATCATCTACTCCAACACATCGTTTTACAAAAGAAACTGCATGAGAAGGCCAAGCCGTTTGTTGTCTGATCTGAAACAGGAAGATAATTATGGTAACATCATCAAAGGATATAGATCCTAACTGCTCCTTTGTAAACTTTTGCAAGTTTTCAAACTTCAGAAGGAATTGCTAGAGTCTTTAGTATGCATTAAATGATTGATGATCCATATTAAAACAAATATAATGTGAGATTCCAAGGAAATCACTAACAAAATTTATGGGTGTAAATACTTTAACCAAGAAATAGTAAGAAAATTATAATACAAACCTAGAAGAATTCGTCATTCAAACTTTAAAGAATTTTTAAAACTCTTTTGTCACTTCCAAGATAGACAAGAATATGTACATGATACATTAGGATGAGATATTCGAAAACCAGGCAGTGTAGAACTTGACTTAAAAAGGTCCTTTTTGAATACACACACATACACACATATGTAGATATATAAATCAGTAGATACATTTCAGTATTTCACACACATACACACACATATATATATACATAAAGTGAAATAAATATTAAAGGATGTACATAGTACAATTTTGCTTGAAGACCTTTGCTCCACATATAAAGTATACTAAATTTCCTTGTAACCAATGACTATATTATCTTCATTTCTATTTAATTTATTTACTTACTTAAAATAGTAAAGAATATATTTTTATTGTTCAGCACAAAACTTGGTTGTTTCTTGGGGGAGGGATTCCTATAATCTTTTAACAGCTTAGATTGTTTTTGAAAATTACTGTCACACTTGTAATAACTAGAATTTTAACAAACTTTTTGGAACCTAAAGCAAATATTTAAATATTATATTGTTGTTCTCTACTTTTGTCAAGAAGAAAACTTCTTTGATTACTTTTGTGGAATACAGATTAATTTTTCAATCAATAATATTTTTAGGGGATCCCTGGGTGGTCAGTGGTTTAGCTCCTGCCTTTGGCCGAGGGCGCGATCCCGGAGTCCCGGGATCGAGTCCCACATTGGGCTCCCGGCATGGAGCATGCTTCTCCCTCTGCCTGTGTCTCTGCCTCTCTCTCTCTCTCTCTACCATGAATAAATAAATAAATAAATAAATAAATAAATAAATAAATAAATCTTTAAAAAATATTTTTTAAAAAACAGATAAAGTAAGGTCATAAAAGGCTTATTTTAAATGTTTCATATTTTTATAATTTCTGCAGTGATCAAAAAATAAAAATCTCTCCTAAATTTTAGTAACAACACTTTTTTTGGGGGGGAGGAGTGCCTCCCCAGTGACAACACTTTTGTAGGGAAATTTTCTGACATTTTTCTTTCAAATTTCCCTGTTTTTCTTTTTTTATGTTAGAGGTTTATGTATTTATGTTTCAAATGGAAAGGAAACTGAGTGAGCCAAAATAAAAGAGCCATGATACCTGATTATCATTAACTCAGAAAATATCAAGGGTTAATGATGATTGATGAGTGTGAGGGCAGAACAATACTTAGATCCATCAATTATCCTCTATTTTGATGTTACATTGAACAGATAAGTCAAGTCAAGAAATTAAAAGTGTAATTATTGTACATCCCTCCATGAAATCTATTAATAACCATAGGTTGGAAAAAAAGGTGAAAATAATTTCACTTTAAAATATTCTAAGTTCTTACTAATATGATGCTAACTTTATTAAGCACCCTTCCTACAGGTCAAATGCTGCTCTAGATACTGAGGCATAATGTCATGGGCTCTCAGTGAGCTTCCAAATTAATAGAGGAAAGAGACCTGTTATTCCACAGTTAGAAGGGAGTGACTTCTAAACTGAGCTATGAATGATGAGTAAGAATATCTAGAGTTTAGAGGAGGCATAAGACAGTGCAACAAGGACAACTGCAGCGAAGTACTCTAATCCATTGCAAATCATAAGCTAATTCTCTAAAGCAAAAGAAAGATATCACCTTAGGAGAAATAAAATAATTTAAACAGTTGGAGGAGGATGGGGTGATAGTGTGTGTGCCATGTACACACACACACATACACACACACGAGTGTACCCTCATTTGCAATAGAGGACACCTTGAAGGGTTTAGGAGCAACAGTCTGTTTAGAAAGAGAAGCCTAAGAATATATTTGCTTCACCCTTTTCATAAAATAAGGAAATGCCAGTTTTCTAGATCAGAGTGTTGGCTAGGTCAGTACTGATGCAGTAAAACCTCTCAAACTTGTGTTTTCTCAAATCCTCGTGGATAAATTTGCTGGGCCAAGGCACTGAAGAACCTTCTAATCCTTGTTGAAAAGGTTGGACCATGTTCTGAAGGCAGAGAGATGTCATTCAAGAGTTCTAAGAAAATGGTAATGATCAGAATGTGTTTGTATTTATTTATTTATTTATTTATTTATTTATTTATTTATTTATTTATTTATTTATTTGAGACACAGAGAGAGAAAATGAGAGAGAGAGGCAGAGACACAGGTAGAGGGAGAAGCAGGCTCCATGCAGGGAGCCCAATGTGGGACTCGATCTCGGGACTCTAGGATCACACCCTGGGCCGAAGGCAGATGCTCAACACTGAGACACCCAGGCGTCCTGTTAAGGGAAAATTTATAAGATATATGGAAATTTGAGAAGAAATTACATATGTGAGTTATTGCTCTCTCTCTCTCTACTGGTCCTGGAAGAATACGCGTTCAAATTGCTTTTATAAATGATTGCTTCTCAAAAATGGCAGATGTATTGTTAAAAAACAGTATGATTTTTATTATTTTAATCACCATTAATGCTAATAGCACCCTAAGTTGATAAGTACATTCATTAGGCTCTTTGAAGAATGTTTTCTGAAAGAATAAATTTTTCTCAACATATTTGGTTATGTATATTGTGACTCATTACATTTCCATAGTAGTGCTAAGAAATATGTTTTAAAAATTATTTTTTGTTTATTCCTTAATAGCAATATTTTTTAATGTCTTAAATAGTAAAGAGATGCATCTCTCCATCAAGTTGTAATTGAGACTAAGCAAAGTATTTTTAAAGTTTTCATATTTATTAAATATAAATATAATTCCATTCATTGATAGTTAATATTGCCTTAGTTTTTACAGATTATCATAGATAACCATGATTTTATATTGTTTGAAGTATAAAGATGGAAAACTTTGTAGAGTTATTAATTAGTCCTGAATTTGTGAATGTATATGTTAAGATTTTTCTAATTCAAAAGAAAATTGGGAAGCAAACAGCTTTGTTATTTATTTTGCTGAATTCCTATGACTGAATATTCACCATTTTATGTGCATCTTATGTAATGAAATATATGGATGTTCTGTTACATAAAACAAAGTAAGCAATATATAACAATTTGATGTAGAAAAACATTTAAAACTATTTAAGAAATAAATGATATGAAGAATAATCATAGGAAGAGTTTTCAATGTATCATTTGAAATGCTTATTTAGTCATCTGATTATTATTTTCCTATTTTTTAAATTTTTGAGTTGGCTTTACCAGATGAACTTATTGGGCATAACATGCAAAAGTATTTGTATATTAGTCAAGAGTTTTAGAGAAACAGAATCAGTACAATGTGTGTATGTACATAAAATTTTCTTCTTTTTTTTTTTTTTTAGGAATTGGCTTATGTGATTATGGACACTGGTAAACCCCAAGTCTGCAGGATAAATTGACAGACTGGAGACCTAAGAGAGAGTTGATTTTGCAGCTTGAGTCCAAAGACAGACAGGAGGCTTCCTTCTTTGAAGGAGAGGGAATTTTCTATAAAACTAGTTTTCTATGAAACCAATGATTTTAAGGAAAAGTCCAAACATCCTGAATCTTTAAGTGTATTGTTATTTCATAGGACATCAACTAACTGGTAGAATTAAGGCTTGCTCTTTTTTATACCCTATTTTCTTCTTTTTTTTCCCTCCCTCCTTCTTTCCCTCCTTCCTGCCCTTTCTCCCTCCTTTTTTCCTTCCTATCTTCTGTTTCTTTTTGCAAGCATTGCACGTTCATTTTCATTTAAAGAGATATAGAAAGGCAACTTAAAAAAGGATATACAAAATTTTAGATGAGGATCTTTTTTCTTCATTACACCTATGCATATGTGAGCAAGGTTTTATTTAAACTTTTAACAAGGTTTTATTGTATCCATAGCTGAATGAAATACTTAAGCATTAATAGTTGTTTCAGAGGCATGATATAGTTTATGTGCAGCACACTTTATTTTATCCTAAATGTTTATGATCTAAAGAATAAAAACAATAGTTTAAATGTTCAAGTGACTTTCTATTCAGTGTTTATTAGAAATAGCTCTGATAGCTATGACACATAATATTCATAGCACAGCATACATATAATGAAAGTTCTGATTGCTAGCTCTTACTGAGGCAGTATCTACCCTGTTATTGCTGATGTTGGTAAGCTGAACACAGAAAAGAGCACAGCAGAAGCTTCAATACAAGGCAATAGCACTTTCATAACTCATTACATTCAGTGGGAAGTGTGCACACATGTAACAAAGAGCAGAAATTTTGGCTAATAAATCTCTAAGACATTTCCTTTTCCTTTTTTTTTTAAACTCTACACAGATGCTATTGTACATTTCAGCATCTTAGATGGAGAATGGATAGTTGGAGGCAAGAAATTTTTTAAATCTGCAAAAATTCTTGTTATCTAAAACACATACACACATACACACACATACAGAAACAAAATGAGAAGGGCATAGTAGCTTATTAAAATGACTTATTTAAAAAGCCTTTACTATTTTTTGTGGTGGTGCTATGAATGTATCTAGTGGAACCAATGTATGTGGATGTTTTCTGATCACTTCATACTTTAGATTGGCTGTGTGTTTGTGTATGCACCAATGTGGGTGCATACTTGCATGCGTGCATGTCAGCGTTTGAGTGCATAAAAATAATAGAAACAGCAGAAACTTATTTGGGTCATATATAAATCTTAATTTAAAAATAGTGACAAAAGATATACTTTTTTTATTCTCCTGAAGTTTCTATTTCTAGATAAACCTAGAATCGGTTTATCTAGCCTCCAGGTGGCTCTCGCCAGCCCTTGGGGATCAGGAGACGTCCTCATCCTCATGGTGACCTTCATTTCTGTCCAGGATCCTGAGCTGAAAATGAGGACACCTGTTTTCAGCCTCTGGCTTACCCGGCGGGAATCATGGGAACTGCCCAATCCAAATTGGACCCTGAAACTCCATTGGGTTTTCTAGTGGCCAATTTCAAGACTCTGGGCCTTTTCCCAGGACCTCTTTCCCTTTCCCAGAAAAGGCGCCCTCTCATTCATTACTGTGCAACGGCCTGGCCCCAATATTGCCTAGACAATCGGTCCCAATGGTCTCCAGAGGAAACTTTTGATTACCAACTTCTTATGGATCTTTTTTTTTTTTTTTTTTTTTTTTTTTTTTTCAGAGTTCTTATGGATCTTGATCATCTTTCAGGCCCCAAGGCAAACGGCACGAGGTTCCTTATATACAAGCTTCCTGGGATCGGCGCTCCCACCCCTCCTTCTGCTCCCAATGTTCCACCCCCCAGGTCCTTTTGGTGTGGGCGCCGCTCCCTCCCTTCCACCTGTTCCCTCAGCTCCAAAAGCCCCCCAAACCTTTCCCCCTTCTCCTCCCTTGGAGTCTCCTGAGACTTTGGCCTGTCCACCTACTAGGGGACGCTAGGCTTCCCTCCTCCCTATCCGAAACCCCCTGCCCCCTCCTTCTCCTCCTGCCTCCCAACCACACACCTGTTTACCCGTTTCTGACCCCCAGCCTTCACCCCCTACCTCCCTCTGATCTCCATGTGCCCCAGATCCCGCAAGGTCTCCTCCTCCCCTGACCTGGTCTGCCCCCTGCAAGAGGTGGCAGGAGCTGAAGGGGTTGTTGGGGTCCCTGCTCCATTCTTGCTCCGGGACCTTTCCCAAGTTAAGCGGCTGGGCTCTTACTCTGCTAACCCGGGAAACCATACCGAGGAATTCCAACATTTGGCGCAGGCCTGTGGCTTGACTTAGCATGATTTGCACGTTATCCAGACCACCACCGTCACCCTGTCACCCTGTCACCCCGGAGGAGAGGGAGCGAACTCAGGCTGCTGCCGGGAGCACGCGGACCAGGGCCGTGGGGCCTGCGCGGCCGTGCGGGTCGGGGCTCGGGCAGTTCCCGCCGGGGATCCCGGGCGGGATTATCAGACTGGCCAGGGGGGCCGCTGGCGCCGGGACCACATGGCCATTGTCATCGCTGCCATGCGGGCGGCCTCCAACAGGGCCGTCAACTATGACAAACTCTGGCGAATCCTTCCAACCCCAGGTGAAAACCCTGCAGTTTTCCTTAACAGGCCGACTGAGCCCTTAACCCAGCACCCTCCCCTGCACCTGCCTCCGCAGCCGGGGCCGCCGTCCTGGCAGCCCGTCTATCTCTCGGTCCTCCCGATACCCGATACCCGCAAAGCATTAAAGAAGGCCAGGGAGGGTCCTCCAACTCCCACTCTCTGGTGACCTCATTCAAGGTCTTTAACGCCGGGAGGAAGCGGCTGAACCTAGGAGGCAGGCAGACTCCGGCGGAAGGTCCAACTCCAGAGCCCACCTTGGCGGCAGCCCCGCGGCCGGCTCCGGGGCCACGGAGGGGGAGCGAGCTGCAGCCCGCCTGGGCCTTGCTTCAAACGCGGAACCGAGGGACGCTGGGCCCACCGATGTCCCAGCCCAAGGAGTCCACGCGGCCATGCCCTCAGCGTCGAACGATGCGCCTCTGGAAACCCAATTGCTCGGCTCTCAGAGGATCCTCGCGGATCTCCACGCGGAGGAAACCCTGAGCCCGTAAGTGCAGCCCTTCCAGCTACTCGGAGTGGACGAGGCCCGACGGCGCCGGACTCGGACACCCCCGACCCAGGCTGAGCCCAGGGTCCTGCCCCAGGCGGCGGGTGAGTCCTGTCGGACACGGAGGCGACCCACTGTGTTCTGCCTTCCTACTCGGGGCCAGTTCCCGTCTCCAGTAGCGGGGGTGGGAATTGCTGGCACCTCCTCTATTGCAGGGACCACCCCACTCCTCTCTTGCAGCCTGGATGGGTCCCTTCTCACATTCCTTCCTTATAGTTCCTCCTGCCCAGCTCCTCTCCTCGGCCGGGATATCCTGCACAAACTCAAGGCCACCGTTCGTCTTTCTCCCTCACCTCCTGCAAGGCTACAATTGGAGTCAGCTGGGGTTGGTCCACCTGGGGACGGAGACTTTAAGGAATATCCTCAAGCAGCTGCCCAAACTCCTTTTGTTTTAGGAAAATTCCCTGTCTTATCAGGCCCGACGTGGGCTGCCTGTTCCCCCTTGTTGGCGGGAAGACTTGGCGTCTGCTCCCCTGTCGGAGCTGATGAGCTCTAGAACCGGGAGATCGTTCTCTGCCTTCTGGCAGCACCTCCCCTCTTCTGCCTCCCCCTCCTCCTGTTTCGGCAGTGCCCTGGGTAAGGCCTGCAGAGCTGGCTTCTAGGCTATCCCCGGTGCCCCAAGTGAAGCAGTTCCTTCTCCCCTCACCATCCAGGAGCAAGAAGACCACAAATTACTTAACGCTGCCCACTCCAGGTTCCTCCACCAGTGTCTCGGGTAAAAATTGACACTGAGGAGCAAATTGGTTGACTTTCTAGGTGGGACATAAATAGGTACTAAATTTATTGGTTTAACTAAGATAGGTCTTGAAAATTATCACTACTAAGCCTGAAACTTTTGTTCTATTGAGGTTTACTGAAGGTCATATAAACTCTGTTATCTCTTTGCAATTTGTTAGTTAAAAAAAAAAATGGCTAAAATGATGGTTAATTGTTTCCAAGTTTTCATAGGTAATTGTTAAAATACCTTTCAAAGTCTTTGGTAACCTGAAACCTTAAAGTTATGCCTGGATGATAAATGGGATTGAATTCATTGGACATCTAGGTCTTTTCCAAAAAGGAAAAAGTGCTGAAGTGTTAATTAATGGACATTACTTTGTGCTTTTAACTTCTGAAGGATATTCGAATCTTTTGGTGAGCATTCTTTGTACTTAACTGTTTCATAAATTTGCCATAGAAAGAATTGTTTTCTCTTTGCCTGCCCCAAAAAAAAAAAAAAAAAAAAAAAAAAGTTTCTATTGTTTTGCCTTTATAGGTCTTTAATCCTATATAGGTGTTTTAAAACTTTCTTAAGATTTTAACAAACTTATACAAACCACCCTAAGTAACCAAACTCACACATACGTGCACAGGAACTACTCCAAACCCACCTACAGACTAACCCAACTCAGGACCAGGACCCCTTCTCCTGGGTAAAACTTATACAACAAGGCACTTCTCTCGCCAGCCTTTCCGGCATGGGCAATCTGTCCCACTGTTTTATCTGTGCCACCTTGGGCAAATCCCCCCTGGTGGCTATTCCCTTCCCTAATGTATTTAACTGCTCCAACCCCACACCCACACCTCTGGGACATTCTCCCTCTCTCAGCAACATTCCCTCATTCACAGACCCTCTCAACCACCAATTCCCTTTCTGTTATTCTATCCCCTAATCTTCCCTCTGCAAGGCCATCCTGTCAAGGCCTTAGCTCTCATCACGCTCCTAACAGCAGTTTCTTTTGGTGCAATGGCACCCTATCTAAATCTCTCAATACCTCTGCCTCCCTCCTCTGTCTTCCTGTCTCCCTAGTTCCACGAATAACTATCTATAGTCAGGCAGAAAGAGCCCTCCTTACCGGCCCTCCCCTAGAAAAACAACAAAGGGCAATCTTTCCCACTAGTTGTCGGTGTCTCCCTGTCCTCAACCCTGGTGGCCACAGGGTTGGGTACGGGGGGCCTTAATTCACTCTGTAGATTCCACCAGGGGCCTATCTGAGAGGTTTCAAATGGCCATCCAGGCCTCAGCAGAGTCTCTGGCTTCCCTACAAGGCCAAATAACCTTGGTGGCCCAGGTGGCTCTTCAGAACCGACGTGCCTTGGACCTCCTTACAGCAGAAAAAGGAGGAATTTGCATGTTCCTCAACGAAGAGTGCTGCGAAACAGGTGTAGTTGAGATACCCTTGCCAAAGTTCGAACAAATTCGCGAAATGTGTCAGGAGTCAGTCAACCAACTTCTTTTACACCCCTAAGTTCACCTGCCCACCTCTGACATGCCCCACAACGCCCCTATATCAGCAGGAAGCAGCCAGATCTGAATCGTGGCTCCATTAAAACAAAATAAAAATATCAGAATGTTGGGTTGGCAAGACTGGGGACCTCAAAATAGCCGACCCGAGGCCAGAAACCTCCCAATAACGATGCCTTGCCACCCCACCCCCATCTCCCTGCCAAAAACT
Organism: Canis aureus; assembly: GCF_053574225.1. NCBI lineage: Eukaryota > Metazoa > Chordata > Mammalia > Carnivora > Canidae > Canis > Canis aureus. The sequence continues at coordinate 8,674,398 of NC_135640.1, forward strand.
CTTTATAGATCCCCCTGATGTTTGTCTGGGTGCCACTGACTTCCCTGACTTGTGCCTCCTCTCTGAGTCAGGGAACCTCGCCCGGAGGGCTCCCCATTAGAGCACTCTCCAACCTGGCTCTGCTATCTTTAATTTTGTCCTCCGATCATTAAAAAGAAAACCTAACACATTTTTTACTTTTTTCCATCACTTGTGAAAGAACTGATATTCAGACAAGGCACCCTAGTTTGGTATCTAGCCAAGTTGAGTATTCTTTCTAGTTTGGTGAAAGTTTTTACATATTTCAAATTTACCTTTGATTTCCAGTGTCCATAGTTCTAACTCTGATTTTTTTTTTTAAGATTTATTTATTTATTCATGATAGACAGAGAGAGAGAGAGAGGCAGAGACACAGGCAGAGGGAGAAGCAGGCTCCATCCTGGGAGCCCGATGTGGGACTCGATCCCGGGACCCCAGGATTGCACCCTGGGCCAAAGGCAGGTGCTAAACCACTGAGCCACCCAGGGATCCCCCTCTAATTCTGTTCTTAAGGAGAGATCAAGTTCTCATCAAAAAGTTATCACTAATTCATCCGGGATTTTTGAGAGAATGTTTTTTGTTGTTGTTTTGAGACAGCAAATTGCTGACAATTACATAATTTCCACAAAAATATAGAAGACTGAATAGTAGTTTAAATCGTTCCAGATGTTTAATATAACATTTCTACACAGGACAGTGGCCCCTCTTGTAGTCCAATTATTAAAATCTAGGTTTTGAATAAAACCAAATCTCTTTGTGTTTTTTTTTAAGACTTTATTTATTTATTCATAGAGACAGAGAGAGAGAGAGAGAGAGAGAGGCAGAGACACAGGCAGAGAGGCAGAGAGAGAAGCAGGCTCCATGCAGGGAGCCTGATATGGGACTCCATCCAAGGTCTCCAGGATCATGCCCTGGGCTGCAGGCGGCGCTAAACCGCTGCGCCACAGGGGCTGCCCCAACCAAATCTCTTTGATAGTAAACAATTTATTTCCTCTCTCCTTCCCTCCCTTTCTTCCTTCTTTTTTCTTTCTCTTTCCCTTTTTTTCATGCAGAATTAAAGTAGATCAATTTGTAATAAACATACAAAGGTGGTCACCATATTCCATTATTTGATGAGACAAAAATATAATCATGACTAACTGAATAAAATTTGTCACAACTATAGGGTAAGATGAATTATATCAACTCTGGATTGTTGATATAATTGTTTACCAAAACCCTCAAGAACATAAGACCTACCCTGATTCATCGTGCTAAGAATTTAATGTAGACTGACATTCTTTTTTAGTGAGAAATACTAAATCTCGACAGACAGCTTTGCCCAGACATCTTCAAAAGAAATTGAATACCAGGAGTATGCAACATGAAAAACGTGTAATATATTCTAATAAAATAGAGTTCCAAACCATGAAGAAGCACGTTATTCTAAAATTATCTGTATTGTGCAACTAAAGTTTGACTCTCCCTTAATCTAGGACAAAGTATTTTCAGAAAATACTCACAGACAATCCAAGAACCAAAACTTAATTAGAATTACAGTCCATGATGGGAGAACGAGAGGAATGGCATACTCACCAACTCATTGCATTTGTGATCATGTGAGAGAACTATTTTTTTTTTTTTTAAATTCAACAAGCAAGAAGGAAGTCCTCTCAGGGATTATTCTAAGACTCATTCTGAAACTCAGAATTACACTGTTGCTTTAGTCTCCATCTCTAGGAAATAATGAGATAAAAGCCCATATTTGCCATTCTATAGGTTATGTGTCAGTGGAGTAATTGATGAGAGTATAATTCAACTTGACCTATAGTTGTGACAAATTCTATTCAGTTGGTCATGATTATGTTTTTGTCTCATCAAATAATGGAATATGGTGACCATCTTTGTATGTTTATTACAAATTGATCTACTTTAATTCTGCATGAAAAAAAGGGGAAAGAGAAAGAAAAAGTAAGGAAGAAAGGGAGGGGAGGAGGGAGGAAATAGCATTGTTTACTATCAAAGAGATTTGGTTTTATTCAAATCCTAGACTTTAATAATTGGACTACAAGAGGAGCCACTGTCCTGTGTGAAAATGTTATATTAAACACCTGGAATGATTTAAATTACTACACTAATATGTGCTGATGTCACTTAAAGTTTCACTCCCTATTATGTATTAAAGGTTTGTGTCTCCCCAAAATTCATATGTTGAAACCCTAACCTTCACTGTTGCTGTATTGGGTGATGGAATCTCTAAGGAAGTAATCAGGTTAAATAAAATCACAATGTGGGGAATGCACCTCAGAGGATTAATGTCCTTATAGAGAGACACCAGAAAGCATGCTCTCTTTCTCCATCCCTACACACCTAGGAAAGACAATGTGAGGGCAAATCAGTCATCTGCAAACCAGAAAGAGAGTCTTAACCAGAAGCCAAACCCTGCTGGAACTTTCAACTTTCGCTTTCCAGCCACTAGAACTGTAAGAAAAAATTTTTTTTCGTATCTTTAAGCTGCTTAGTCTGTGGCATTTCATGTGCAGTCCAAGCCTGCTAATTCATTCGCTGTACTCCAGACACACAACTCCAAGAACTCCTTCAGTCTTTAGGTTTGCTCTGCCCTAGTATCTTTCCTGCCTGATTCTAGTTACTAATCAACATAGCCCTTTACCTCACATCATGAACAGTTTTATTCTATGTCTTCAGTTGTCCAGATATCTGCTGCTGACACTGTGACCTGTTATATCCAAAAAGGGGAAATATGAAACTGGGGACTGACTGGTTATAGAGCAAAAAATTCCTGTCCAACAAAGACGGCTTCGGGGAGCAGTGACTAGAGATAAGGAATAGAGCCCTTTCATTCTAAAAAGCAGTAGGCAAAAGGAAGGGCTGAGAAAGGGCTAATTTCTTATATGTATATACATACTGTATATGTAAAAGTATGAATCTTACTGTATGTTTTTTTAACTCGTTTTGTGCATGTTTTCTGTCCTGTAGTGAATCTGATGGCATTTAGTAGCAGAATTCAGCTATCCCTTTTGCCTTGTGAGCAATGAAGCCCTGAAGAAAGCAAATCTATTTTAATTCTGAATATCAGGTGCTATTTAAAACATCAGTAGACTTTGATAGTTTTTATTTTAAGGAACTCTGAATTCTGACCCAATTCTGTCACTAAGTTGTATGTTTCATATGTTTGCTGTATATTTGCAATTTTACATATTTTGAGATTGTCTCTGTTTTCTTTAGCTCCTTTAACATATTTATTATATTACAAATTTAAGTTGTTGTCGTCTAAACTAGACTATTAACTAGATTCTTCTTTAACAGATCTCGGAGAAACATAAAATGACATTGATAATTTCAGTGATGTTGTTTTCCTTTGAAATTTAATGAATAGTTGAATGACATATGAAAGGAGAAGATATACAATGTGTAGGTTTTATAAAGTGGAAAAATACAACAGAGATTTCTACTTCATTTTGCTAACTCTGACGTTAGCAGCAGCCACTCCTCTATTTGTCTATAAATGTATAAGTGACATGTGCCTGGACATTATAAACCTTTAATATAAAAAATCACATTTCAAATTAGTTTGCATGGCTACTTTTAAAATTCAAACTACTTTTCACAGTTAAAAACCAAACAAACAAAAAGAATAACTTACAGATCTAGCCTGTCTCAACAATAAGGTAAATCCATCTGGTTGAAGAAACTATAAAGGCTTTCCTCAGGACCAAAAGAGTTTGCTAAATTTAAGATTTAGGAAAGCAGAGAATGCACTATTGTAATTCTGTAAGAGAAATCTGCAAGAGAAAGAGACTGCTGTGTGTTCTCGGAATCCTAGTTTACAACTTCCTGTTCCTTCAAAGATCGGTTGGAAAAAAACTGAAGATGTGGCCAAATTAATTTTAGAAATTTACTTTTTAACAATTTTTTATTGTATTGTTTTATAAATGAGGCATAACTCAAGGGCAGATTAATGACTAAAATGCATTTTGATTTAACTATCTTCTCTGATAGTGTCCTTGAGTTTGCTTTTTGAATCACTCTTACCAAGGAAAGTTATACAGATAATAAAACAATAGGAATCTATACTGGGTAGTTTTATCAAATTCACAATCAACTTAGAATTTTAAGTCTGAAAGGACTGTAAATGTGCCCCCCCCCCCCATTTTACATAGTATTTCAAGGGATAAAGGTACTTGTTAAACTAAATTTATTTACCTTAGTCTGTGATACTTTGCATCATACTGAATCCTAGTTTATATCACATTTTAGAAAAGGATACCTATGGGTTAATCTTGTTTAATGGCTATAAGACCTGAGGATACAAGGAAACTAAAATTATCATCTATCTGACATTAGTAAAGGTGAAAGAAAGGCATTTACTCTCAAATGTACTCACTGAAGAAAATGCCCAGGACTGTTTTTGTTTCCTAGTCCTGAAACGTCCACATATATCTTTGTAGAGCTGTTCATGATGATCTTTATAAAAAATTATAAAGGTTTAATTTTTTTCCAGTGTGCAGCAGATGACAAGAAACTAACCAATTCCCACTGATCCTCTTAAATTCCCTTGGGTACATATCATATTATTTTCTGTTGTTTCTGCTTTGCTGAAGACTTAAAACCCTTCATTAATGTTTCAGACCATTTTTCATCACATTTTTTGCCAACAGGTAAAATGGAAAAGGAGACATACCATGCAATTATTAAAATGGTTCTTGCCAGTTTTCTATGTCTTGAACTGCAAATCCTCTGGATTTCCACTAATATTTCAAGTTTTTTTCTTTTGTTTTTAATTTCTCTAAAACTTTATTCAAAGTTATTTACCTCACTGTTAATAAGGTGTACAGTTAATGCTCTGTGCCAATATTATGAGGCTTGCCCATTGCCAGCAACGGACTTTGAGAAAAACCCATTTCCTGACACCCAAAAGTTAAATTACTCTCTTCAAAACATACTAAACTCCCAATACTTGTGAAAGTATTACATGCGCCATTTTCCCATTAGTCTTTAAATGTGAACTTACATTATTAATCTACATCAGTGGATGTTAAAGTCATTTTAACAAATTGTACAAATCAAAATACCACTAGTTAATATTAGACAAGAGTATTTTACACACATTACATTACATATTACCTTGCAATTTGAAACATTACAGTTCACGCTTGTGTAAGTTTATTTTAGATAACTGAAACTTCACAGAATTTAACAGCAAATAAAGTTTAAAAAATTTAGTTCTGTACATTCGTTCCAACTATCTCTATTTTACAGTCTATAAGGCTCATGTCATACATAGTTCAGCACCAAAAATATCTACAAAACTATCTAACCAGTCTTCTTATTCATTTCATGTTGTTGTTGTTGTTTTAAGGTGAAAGTCTGAAAAAATTCTTTATAAATCCTACTCCCAGACCTTTAAATGGAATACTTTTTTTGGCTAGTCATACTATATAAAACTTGGGTTGTCCTTTTATTTATTTTCATTGAATAGATACCAGAAAAAGGGAAAAGAAAGGAAAAGAACACTTACATCCTGAATTTAGGCTGTCAGTCTGTAAGTTGAATTTGTAACACTGAAGTATCACAGGTAACCTAATAATGCCCTGTGCCCCATCCTTCTATTTTGTTTTAAATTTTTAAAAGACAGCCAGAAAAATGTTTTATTTATTCTTTAAAATAAGGCGCAAAGAAAGATTGCAGCAACATCCTCATACACCTCTCTATTACCATCTCCACCTTGAATCAATGATTCCGAAGCAGACCCAGAGCTACGTCCATAGTTTCCCAGTGTACCATGTTGTCTATACCAGACATCTATCTGCTCAATGCTAGCATCTCTCTGTTCAGAGGTCATTATAATAACTCGCAACTGCTGGCCTGGATTTAAAGCAACATTCCAGTTTCCAGAACCATTCCGACTTTTCTCCCTCTTTAGGATTTATGAATTATAGAAAAAGAATGTATTTGTCTTGCCATTTCTAAACAGGGTTTGTGCATACCACATTTTAAGACTACATTCCCTAAACTAGAAACTTTTTTTTTTTTCAAAAATCACAGGTACTTTCAGTAAGCTTGTTGGTTCAAAGTACAAAAGTCTTATGTGTTTAAAAAAATTAAAATTGGAGACTAGTACCTCAGCTTTCTTTACCTGAAGCACACGATTCATGATACCACATTTAAAAACTAAGCTTCATGCATACAAATGGCCAGAGAGGTATGAAGTTTACAGAGCCCTTTAACATTATTCCTGTAGATTAAGCACTGGATGGACCACAATAGGAAGCATGTGAGCAAATTGAGCAAAGAGACTCCCCCAAGAATACGATAGTTTTCCAGACTTCATGTCAGTCACATAAAAAGTTACACAACATGTAATCCTTTAAAATTGTCCCCAGACATCCCATTCCCAGAACTGTTCCTATACAGACCCTCCACCCCAACCCGCACTGAAGTCTTCCACCTCATAGAAGTATCTTAATGCTCCCTGTTACTAATGACAGCTGCTTGGGGTTCTGCTGCTGTGGCAGGGAGTCTTGGCACTTTCTTAGCAGGACTTGGAATATGCTCAGTGGCTGCACTTGAATGTATGAGTCCTACTCCTTCACCCAGAGTATCGTCGCTGGGGGAGGGCTCTGGGCATAGGTCCTCCTGTGCTTCTCATCCACTCTGACGAGGTACCAGGTCCCTTCGAAGAGGGAATCTGCTGAGCTCTGAGGAATATAGTTCATCAAGTGATGAGTGTGCTCTCTGAGCTTCATGTTTTCAGCAAAGACATCTGGTTCCACATAAGTTCTTGAGTCAAGTCTTGATTTGAGGTCACATAAACTTGCTGTTATTTTATCAAGACCAGACCCTGGTGTGGCATCTTGCATAACTCCAAGGGAGTACAGGGTGGCAGCCAAACCAGAACCATAAGAGAACACACCAATCCTCTTTCCTGCCAGCTGTTGAGGTGAGTACTGTGCTAGAACAGAAGCGAGGGAGCCATAAACAGACGATGTGTACATATTTCCATTTTGATTTGACACAAGCAAAGATGCCTTTGTTTTCTGTTTAGAGTTCAGCACTAGCCTTCATAAATGCCTTTTCCACATCGCTATCAAACTAAGTATCTTCTAATTTAACATCCCCAAAGGCTTCCAGGCCATTATAGATACTATTTTTATCTCTGTTCTGGTCATTAAGGATGTCATTCAGCAAAATCTGAGCTAGAGACTTCTGAACCAGCTTACAGTAGGGTGAGTGGAAGATCATGAAACCAAAATCATTCAAGGTAAAGTCTTTATCATTTCCCTGTTTCTGCCACTGGGCTCGGATCTTTTTGTGATAGACAGAATAGTAGCGGTCTAGTGCACCGAAGTACCACTGTATGGAGAGTTTCCCATCTACTATAGGATATTCCGAAAGCATGTCAGGCTTGTAAAAGTCATAGGCATGTTACATATGTGTCCCACGAAGTCCTTGGTCAAAAATTAAAGGCGCATTTGCCCCAATTAGCAGAGCAGCAGATCTCACTTCACCTGTAGGTCTAGAATTTCCTGTGGCATATACAGCAATATCTCCCGCAACTACCAGGGCATACTGTCCATCCCAGGAGCTGGACTCAATCCAATTAACCCCATTGAAGACAGCAGCTGTGCTTCCATAGCATGCATTAGTTGTATCTATTCCTTCTATATCTGTGTTCCCAGACTCCTCAAAGAGCTGCATCAAATTAGTCTTCACGGATTTTGATTTGTCGATGATTGTCTCTGTTCCAACTTCTAAATGCCCAATGCAATCATACAAAATGCTATCTCTCCATAAGATTCTGAACCACAGTCAGGCAAAGAGAGTTGCTATCTTCTCTATCTGTGCAGAAGCCCATCTTGGCTTGGCCCATGCCAATAATATACTTTCCAGCATCTACACCATCATATTTTTCCAACTCTGCTTGATCAACAAATTGAGAAGGAAAAGAGATCTCAAGGGCAGCAATTCCCACATCTTTTGGCCAGCAGGCTTCTGCATTCAAAGGAAGTGGCCCAGGCGTGGTGAGAGAGCCAAAGATACCCAGGCGGTGGCCGTGGAAAGGGAGTGAGCCACGAAAGGGAAGTACCTCATGTTTTTTTCTTTAGAGAATCTCACTCCCTTCTTAATTGGGATGAAGACTTGAATATAGACAGCATTTTGACAACTGAGATAAAATTGGTCTTGTCAGTGTCACAACTGACATACGTTTGGCCTTCTGAAACCATACAAATCTATTATGGAAATTAAAGAAGATTTTACCTTAATTATAGGATAATTTTCAAATGAAAGCAAATGGAAATTGAAGTCAATAGGTGTATGAAGTTCTACAAATAATACTTTATAAGGGAAAAATCAGTACTATCAATTTGTTTTTTTTTTTTTAGTACTATCAATTTGAAAAAAAAATAAAATTAGCAAATACCTTGTGTTTCATGGAAAGTTATACTAAAAGAAATAACACGAGTTAATAACTTTTGAGTATTTTATTCTAGATAGCCAACATATTTTTAAAGTAATATTCGTTATAATAAACTTCCTTCAATGGGTTAAGTTAGGCTATACAATTTTTTTTTTTTTTTTTTTTTTTTTGAGTACAAGTGAATTTTTAAATATGTCTCTGGTACTTTGCTTTGGGCTTTCTTCTGAAAGAAAACTAAGCAGAAATTTCCTGAAGAGGTTTATAGTGAATTGAAAGAATGGAAGTCACACTGAATAAAGCTAATGCAAACAAAACTTTGATTCGCTATTTAAAGCTTCATGGATTCTAACCTTTTAAACTTGTATTTTGCGAGCACACAAATGACCTTTAAACTAAGTGGTACCGTCTGTTGTTACATTCGTTGTAGTTTGATCCTGGTGCTGGGTGTTGGATTTCTTTTTTTTTTCTTGACATATCCTTAGAAATGCTTCTGTGTTCCAATAAATGGTGATAGTTAAATAGCATCAAAGGAAAAAGAAAACTCTGTCAGAAGAAAATTTTCTGTCTATGCACATCTTAATTTAAGCAGAAAATTGAAAGAATTGTCCAGTGACACAATAACAAATTTATGTTCTACAATTTTCAGGAATAGGTTCAACTCATCCCATTTGGCTACTTAGCATAGAAGTTAAGGTGGCAAGATCTAAATTCTAAGACTGTGTACCTCTTTCCGAACATGTAGCCTTGGAAATTTTAATTAGCCTCTGAGTTATCCTTCCGTAATTTAGAAAATGAGGGCAAGACTAAACATTCCTTAGAGGGTTTTGTTGAGGATAAAATAATACAGTGTTTGTAAACCAATTATTTTGTTGCATGGTTCATGTTCAACTATTGCCAACTATTATAACTTTGATAATATTGAAAATCATTTCCATTCAACAATCCAGTTAATGGCTACAAACAACATGGATTTCCTGGTGCTTCTATTGATAGATTTCTTTTCTTTTTATTATTTTTTTCTTTTCTCCTGCCATAGTATGATTATTCATAAGAAGAGACTGAGCTCTTGATCTCTGCTTTCTAGTTTATATAGGGCAGGAAACTTCTCAGAAACTTTTATCGTTACTACATTTCCCATATTTCTAGAAGCTCACTTGATCCCCAACAAAGTATTTTTACTATTTTTTTCTTTTTTACTGACATCCTGGGATGGTTGTACTATTGAGACTCCTTACTCAGAAATAAAAACTATTTTAGAAGAAGCATTATATAAGATGTATCATTATATTATATAGTTTATTTGTATTCAATGCTCTTGAAACATAGCTCCTACATAGTGTAGCTCATGAATCTCTGAAATTTCAGAGAAATGATATGTAAGCATTCACACCTCTCACTGATCAATTATCTATCCACAATCATAACATTTACATGAGATTATCAATTATTATATATTTTAATCATATATCTTATAAAGATACTCCATAAAACTATATATAAATACATATACATATATATGCATAGACATAGTCTATATGTGTATATATGCACATATGTATTTATATGTGTTGTGCCCAAGATTATGTATCTGAGAAACCACCAAGGAGCCAACACCGATGCAAGCGCACGAGAGTTTATTTGGAAGCTCGAGCTTGGGTCCAAGTATACCTGACACAGCGGAGCAGGGACTTGGACCCCGAAGTGGGTTATAGCTGGGTTTTTTATGGGCTGGTTTAGGGGATTTTCAGAAGGGGTGGAGGAATTTCTCAAGTTCTGTTTACATTCTTATATGGGACTTTCAAGGGCATTGAGCTCTGTTCTCATTCTAATATTGGGCTTTCTGATACAGGATTCTCTGCCGAGGGCAATTCTGAACTCTGTTGCCTTTCTGATATGGGATTCTCTGCCGAGGACATTCTGCAGTTTTTTCTGTAAAGTTCAGCTCTTATTCACAGGGGCCTAAGATGGCTGTACTTGTGCTAATGCTAAACTTGAGGTGGAATGGCCTTAATTTTTTTCAGCCTCCACAATATGCTGCAGTAATGTTTTGAATGAATGTTCTTAAAAGTCTCAGAATTCAAAACATCAACTGTGAGTAGCCCATATTGGACACCCATGGCTATATTTAGGGATTGGTAGAAGTAAATTTTCTGAAAAGAACTGTTTATTTTAGTAATGTAAGTAATACTTATCATATTATGAATCCTAGGACAATGATAGTTGGTGTCATGGATCTGTACTTTACTGTCACCAGGGAATTTGAAAAAGTATGGAACCAGGCAAAGCATGCAAGGTAGAGGGACTAGTTATAGATGAGAAGTCTGTTCAGATGCTGCTGCTCACAAATGACTAGAGAGGAAATTCACATGGAAAAGAACAAACATGTATTTGGGAAGTGTTGCAAGAGGGGGTCAGGAGAACTGAAAATCAAACAGGTAAACATTAACAAGCAAAACCTGAGAATTCATGGAGGGAATTTTAAGTATCAATCGTATATAAATATTGAATAGAGAAACAAAGTTCATAAACATAATTGTTGCATAGGCTTGAGAATATAGGTCCTAATACTGATGTATTATGTACTATGTCTTGTATCTGTGATGGCCACTGGAGGCAGGAAGTTCCAAATAAAAAGATACTAATTTTAACTGAAAATAAATAAGCATATTAGTGTGTTTACCTTCTGGATAAAGTTACAGCTTCTTTTTGTGACTCACATATTTTTACAGGGAGAAAAGATCATGGGCTAGAAGTTGACAGGAAGCCACAGCGCATCTATTTCTATGAGATCTATTTCTCATGGGCATGTTTAAGACTTGTAGAAGATACTAGACAAGGTTGTGAAGTAAGGGGTTAGGATAAGACCAAATTATACACTTGATGAGAAACAGGAAGGACTACAGAAGCTTTTCAATAGAGATCCAGTATTTCCCACATACAAATTTACTGAAAAGGCAAAGTAGCTTAAGGCTGTTGTATAACCAAAGCTATTTGTTTCTTCAGGAGTTATTTGAACTATAGTAGGTGTAAAACTCCAAAGTTCATTAGAGAGTTTGTTCTCAAAGGAAAGGAGAAAAAGTAAGATTGTGTCAAAGTTACAGATAACACAGCATTTATTTATAAAGCATATTTAATATTATACTGGGCCTAAGTGGAAGAAAATATTAGCAAGAATGTGTACAGAATATTAACTGAACTCTTTTAGTAAGAGTCATTATAATTACTTTAAAATATTCTGTTCATTATGAAATATTTTGAGAAAAAAATTTATAGATCAAGAATTGAAATAATCCTGAATGGTGATTTAATGATTTTAATAAACTGTTTTTTGCAGGTAGAAAAATACGGATTAATGGAGATTAAAAGTTTAAAGGGATGTTAATGCTCATGAATCCAATCTTATCCCAAGTTTTCTCAGCATCAGCATCACTTGGAAACTTAATAGAAGTGCAAATTCTCAAAGCTCTCCCTACATTTAGTACACTCAGGTTGGGTCTCAGCAATCTTGTGTTTTATCAAACCCTCCAGGTCCTTCTTAAACATGCTACATTTGCAGAACCACTAATGTACTATTATACTTGAATTAGGATTGCCTGAAGGAAACCAAATAAGCAAAACCAACAGCAACAACAATGAAAAACAGGTTACTACTTCAATTAGATTTTTAGAACAATAACAAATTTTTAGTATAATCATGCCCTACATGGTACATTATTTGTTATTGTTCGTTAGTTGTTTATCTGAAGTTCAAATTTGTTTCTTTTATCTAGCAATTCTATCTTGAATGGACAAGACTAGAGATAGATTGGTCAAGGTAACCCTTTTATTTTATTTATATTTTATTTTATTTTATTTTATTTTATTTTATTTTATTTTATTTTAGATTTATTTATTTATTTACTTATGAGAGAGAGAGAGAGAGAGAGAGAGAGAGAGAGAGGCAGAGACACAGGAAGAGGGAGAAGCAGGTTCCATGCCGGGAACCCGACATGGGATTCGATCCTGGGACTCCAGGATTGTGCACTGGGCCAAAGGCAGGAGCCAAACCGCTGAGCCACCCAGGCACCCCCACCCTTTTATTTTAAACATGGAAATAATCATGAGACTCCTAGGTGGCTCAGTGGTTGAGCGTCTCCTTCTGCTCAGGGTGTGATCCTGGAATCCTGGGATCAATTCCCATATCAGGCTCCCAGTGAGGGGCCTGCTTTTCTCTCTGCCTGTGTCTTGGCCTCTCTCTCTGTGTCTCTCATGATTAAATAAATAAAATCTTAAAAAAACAAAACATGGAAATAACCAGATTTAAGAAGATAGAATAAATGATCATGTTCCAAAGTTGATTTATTTCAAAAGATAGTCTGTGTGCCAATATGGTGAATTTTTAGAGCTCCATGCTCCTTTCACAATTTCCTCCTGATATACCCTAAACTCAGTGGAATGTTGTCTTAGTCTTCTAGTGCTGCCATTATAAAATACCATGGGCAAGGTGGCTTAAAGAATAGAAATTTATTTTCTCACAATTCTGGAAACTGAAAGGCTGAGATCAGGATGCTAACATATAGATAGAACATATCATGTTCTAGTGATAGCTTTCTTCTTGGCTTGCAGAAGCCCTCCTTCTTGCTGTGTTCTCATATGCCAGAGAGAACAACTCTCTAGGATCTCTTCTTATAGGGGCACTAATCCTCTCATGAGGGTTCCTCATGACCTCATCTATACCAAAAGCCCCATCTTCAAATGCCATCTAAACAGAGTTAGAATTCAACATATGAATTTGGGGGGGGACACAATTCAGTTCATAGCAAGTTATATGTCTTATAAATGTAAAACAAAAAAAAGGCCCAAGAAAACATATTTTGAAATTTAATACAAAGATGAATGCTGAAATACCTACTAAAATCTAGTATTTCTGAGCAAAGTTCTGGAATGTTTTTGGTCTGAACTACCCACATTCATGTATGTATGTATGTATGTATGTATGTATGTACATATGTATGTATTTATTTATGATTTTATTTTTCCACAAGACAGGCAGAGACATAGGCAGAGAGAGAAGCAGGCTCCCTGCTGGGAGCCTAATGTGGGACTCCCGGGATCAGGACTGGAGCTGAAGGCAGAAGCCCAACCTCTGAGCCACCCAGGTGCCCACATTCATGAAGTTCTAAGCAGTGCAACAATCAATGAAGCCACATAATCCAGAGTATAAACTGAGTCTGCCCATATTGTGTAATATCCACCAAAGTGCATATTTACTAGAAAGGATTAAATTTTTATTAAGTTAATAGACCTTATTCTTTTGAGCAGTTTCAGGTTTGCAAAAAATACAGTGTTCAATATACCTCCTCACTCATCCTCCATTTCTTTTATTATTAACATCTTTTATTAATCTGCTTGTTTGCTGCAATCAATGAGTCAATACTGATACATTATTAACTAAAGTCCCTTGTTTACATTAACTCTTTACATAAGATACTTTACATTTTATATCCTGTGGGTTTTGGCAAATGTATAATGCCACGTATCTACCATTACAGTATCACACATAGTAACTTCATTGCCCTAAATGCCCCTGTGCTCAAGGATTCATTTCTAAACCAGATGTTTTCATTGATTGCAAAGTGAAATCTCTACTGCAGATATCTAAAAGGAATTATTTGAATGAAGGAAGAGAAACATCTTTCATTCTTATTCTCACAGAAGCAATTACTGTGGTTGTACATTTGTGTTTGCATTCTTTTTTCTTCTTTTTGTTTCCAGAAAGTTAGAAGGACTAAATGGTATGGCCTTTATTCATATCCCAATATTCACTTAGCATACTGCCAACTAAAATTAAAGAATTCGCTAATTAACCAATTAATTTTTTTTTTTTTTTTATTTATGATAGTCACAGAGAGAGAGAGAGAGAGAGAGAGAGAGAGGCAGAGACATAGGCCGAGGGAGAAGCAGGCTCCATGCACCGGGAGCCTGATGTGGGATTCGATCCCGGGTCTCCAGGATCGCGCCCTGGGCCAAAGGCAGGCGCCAAACCGCTGCGCCACCCAGGGATCCCTTAACCAATTAATTTAACAGAAAATAAGAATAATTTTAAAAGACCCAAAGAAAATCAGAATCTTCTTCCTTGAGTCTTTAGGCAGCACTAAGTGACATAGAGGGGATATTTATGCTACCTTCCTAATAGCAAAGCAATCTTTTTTATTTGCTGTATTCAAGCACTAGCATCTGTTGGTTACACATCAGCTAAATTTCATGTTGTTAATAGTCTGTTCAAAACAGCCACTTCAAAGATTTCTTTCTGTAGCTGTGTTTGATATTGGTATTTGTTCTTAGTCCTTTGTGGGGTACATTAATTGGATCATTTTGCACTAATCGAAACTGTTTGGCAAACAGTTACTTTGGCAATTTGGAATAGAGTTTCTATTTTTGTCTTGCATGCAGGCTCTATTTGGATCAGAGTAGATACAAGAAAACTGATGGATATGCATTTTCTTCTTACCAGTTCCTAGTATTTTAGCCTCATGTTTAATTATGTTCAATCTGCATACCTTTATAAATAATAGGAAATTTTAGTTGCAAAACCCTTTTTAATTACTATACCTTTCTAGTTCAGCTGGCTGGAAACTATACCTATTAGGTCACTATATTTCCCCCTGTGATTATTTAATTCTAACAAAAAAAAATGCCATTTTTTTTTTGTTTAACAAAAAAACATTGTCAAGTAAAACTGAGCTAACAGTACGAGACACTCATTACTTTTCAAACATTGAAATCTAACATATATTTTCCTAGAAAACTTTGACCTGAGATTTGGATGTAGAGCATTCTAGTTAAGCTACAAAATGATATTCAGTAAACAATCTATGGACATTCAACAAGGAAGACGTGTGTAAGAATAGAATATTAAATATTGCAAAATTTAACACCATAAAAAAATCTTGAGTTATTTTTAGTTGAGTCCATTGTGAAATTTGAGAGTCAAGGATGTTAGCAATGAAGGGAAGGTTCTGGTTTTAATATTTTTTAAATGACACTCTCTTAAATCACATTAGTTTTTACTTACCAGTATACAGTAAATACAATACTATTTTACTTGGAAAATTGGGATAACATTTGACAAAATTGACAGCCAAAATTTGCCCTTGCCAGTTATGTGAGATCTTTCATTTAGATTTTAGATTTACCTTTATGTTGAATATCTCTATTTATCACCAGTGTTCTCATGTCTCCTGACTAATTTAATCAATGTTAAATGCTTAAAATACACAGTTTATTTTTTCAAATAACCAATCAGTTTGGTTGATATGTTGAGTCTGCTGTCTTCTCTCTTGAAGCACAGAAATTATATACTTCTATACCATTAATTATCATAGTCTAATCCAGAAATGGACCTTTATGGCAGTACTGTCTTCAACTTTTCCTCTCAATGTAATTTTTTTTTTAAATCTAGGTTTGATTTTTTTTTTTTATTTCAAATTCTAATTTGTTTCTGTTTTCTTTTGGAAGGTAACTCATTCCAAATTCTTTTTTGAGAAAAAAAGAAGAAAGTAGATTATCCTCTTCTTTAAAACTGCATGTCCTAAATGTAGTCAATAGAACAGTAGCCACATGGTCAAATATATTATGGAAACCCTTCATGTATTTTTACTCTTTTCCTTGTTAATTGTTAACACAGTTAAAGGTTCTGATGAAAATGCAAAAAAAAAATCATGATTAGTACATAATTGACTAAATATATTTATTTTCCACATTCTTCCCTTCCATCTTTTTAAAGAGATCTGCTAATTATTACATAGTATCCATTGGAACATACTACTCTAAATATTGCCAGAGTAGAGTAGAAAGGACACAGAGCTCTGCTTTTATTTATTTATTTTTTAAGATTTTATTTATTTATTCATGAGAGACTTGGGGGCGGGGTGGGCAGAGACACAGGCAGAGGGAGAAGCAGGCTACTTACAAGGAGTCCATGTGGGACTCGATCCCAGGTCTCCAGGATCATGCTCTGGGCTGAAGGCAGATGCTTAACTGCTGAGCCACCCAGGCATCCCTAGGGTTTTGCTTTTAAACCAGATGATGATGTTCTTAAATCTTTAAACTACTAAACTGGTATGAAACATTCTTTCATCCTCCTTAGGATGTCTCACAAAATCAAAGTATGTCTACAGGCTTTATAGGTAACCAATCTTAAAAAATACTGAATAAATCCAACAAGGTCTTTGAGACAACCACTCCCCACCTACTCTGAAATTTACATGAATACTTATATGTTGCTTTTATAAGGATGAAAGCAGTTTTCCTAAAGTGCTTGATATTGAAAATGGAACAATACAAAACAAAAGAAAAATATGAGAGCAAAATCATATATTTGCAAATATTGACACAAACACTTCTACTAGAAGGTACAAAAGATGAATATGCCCAATTCCCCAAAAAGTGTGAACTTCTTAATTAAAAATACTTGACTCAGGGGCACCTGAGTGGCTCAGTTAGTTGAGTATTGGACTCTTGATTTTGTTCAGATCATGATCTCAGGATCATGAGACAGAATCCTATGTTGGGCTCTGCACTCAGTGGGGAGTCTGCTTGAGATTCTCTCTTTCTCCCTTTGCCCCTTTCCTACACACACACTCTCTCTCAAATAAATGAATAAGTCTTAAAAAGAAAAAATATTTCACTCAGAATTAAGTGAATAAAAGCTAGAGAACGGAAAGGAGAAATGCTAACCACAAAATCCAACTCTACAACTTACAGTTGTGTATCCATTGGATAACTCCTTGACACCTCTAAGTTTCAATAATAAAATTGGACTACAAATAGAAATAAAATAATAAATTAATTTGGATTTTGGGTGAGATTGTTGAGATAAAATCCTAACACAATGCCAGGCATGTGATAAGCACACATTTTATTAGTTACCATCATGAAAACCTGATGTGCAACATGTCAACCATATAAAATTTTCTGTGCTCACAAAAAGACAAAGATATTCAAGACTTGGCCAGAAAGAAAAAAAAAAATTGGAAGAGATGAATGATCTTCTCAAATATTTGAGCTCTTCTGAACATTTGCTATTTGCAGTTAGAGGCTTGGGTAAATTTTATAAGAAGTAATATGATTTGCCACAGCCTACAGTAGAAATAATTCTTAGGAATGGGAAGAAGGTGCACCAGTAGCATCTCTCTAGAATTAAAGTAACCTAAATCTAGGGTGGTCTTTGAGGCATGTATTAAGAGGAGATTATCAAGGGAAGTACAAAAAGTCAGCTGTTGATTTCATTTCTATACTCTACCTATGAGCTATGGAGGTCACTTTGAGACTAAACTGTGTTTGTAATTGATGTCCTCCAAACAGAAATAAGAAGTTATGGATGCCTATAACTAGCGTTTTCTGTGTTCACACAGGATGTGTGGAAGCTTGAGACCCATCATTCTTAACTGTCTTTTACCTAAGTTAAAGTGTCATAAAATAGAATGGAGAAAAAAAAAAAAAGGATCTCTAACTACAAAGAGTAATGTATTAATAGATTATAAATTATAAGAATTATGAATACACTATACTCATATATTGCTACTTGGAAGGTGGTCAAGAGTAGTTTGGAAAAGTATTCTACCATTAATGAGAGAAGATAGAAGGGTTGTGGGAGAAGATAATCTGTATTTTCCTTTCTAGTTTTAAGAGTCTATAACTCTGGAGTGCTTGGGTGGCATGGTTGGTTAAGCATCTGACTCTTCGTTTCTGCTCACATCAGCCCCACATCAAGCTATGTGCTCAGCGTGGAGTCTGCTTAAGAGTCTCTCTTTCTCCCTCTGCCCCTTCTGCTTATGCCCTCTCTCTAAAATAATAAAATAATAAATCTTAAAAAAAAAAAAAAAGAGTCTATGACTCTGTTCTAACCTGATGAAGTGACCAGAAGATGCTGAGTGATTGAGCTCAGGATCATAAACTAGGGCGTTAAACTCTGAGGAAAGATGATCTGAAATGACTTCACTGAAAATAATAACCTGTGTCTAAGAATGTCAACAATGAATTAATAAAATTTCTTTTAAGAAAAATTTGTCAAAAATCTGTCATACTGATACAAAACTTTAAACAGATGTGAAAGAATACAAAGTGAAAAATTCACTTGAATATATGAATGCTAAAAAATTCTTTAAGTGTGGAGTTTTTGAAATCACACTACTTTATATCCTAAGCAGACATTGCACTTCCATGGTTGCCTTTCTATTTATTCTAAGGAACCGATGGTCTCCGTGGAGGACTCTGCCATTTCACTCTTTTATGTTGCTCTGGTCTATTGTCCTTATGTGATGTCATGATTTAAAATGGTGTTCATCAAGAAAATCTCTTTTCTCAAAAACAGTTTATTGAGGACTTGTTTGTTCATTACCTTTACTGCTGACCCAACAAAACAACGAATTGAACATTTTGACTTTTCACTTTTCAAGCAAATACTTGACATCATATTGGTAAAGTTTTAATCCTTTTGAATTAGTTTTCTTATCTTTAAGATTGCTGTTACTTGTATGCCTTTTGGAAAGGTTCTAAGTAATAACAAAAATATCTCTTACTGAAGTTTGTGGAACAAGGAAGCATACAGAAGATACTATTAATGACTTTTTTATTAATCCGTATACTTCCGTGAGGAGTATATCCTTGATATGCAGGTGAAAGAGGATTATATAGCAAGCAGTGATCCAGAGTGTTTCAATATAGCTTATGGAACTATAGCAAGAGTTTCTATTCTGATTAGGTTTACTGTTTGCTGAGAGTTGCTCTTGTTAGAAATAATCCCACAAACAGATTTAAGAATTCTTTTTTAGGAAAAATATAAATATAAACTATAAGTAAAAATAAAGTAGTTCTCACTATGAGCCTATGAAGCCAAATAAGGTGAATCAACATCCATGTAATAAGCTAGCCCTTAATAGGGCCACAATTGGAAAAATAAGATACAAATAATTTAAACCTTTGAGTGATTATTTTTAATTTTATGTTTGTATTATGTATATTGGAAAAATATTTTAGGCATCTATATTCTCTAATGTAAAATTAATGTTTGCTATCAGATATTTGCAGTTGTCTTTTAAAGACAATTTTTCATCCATGTATTTATTTTTCTCTCTCTTTTCTTTTTTTTTTCATAAACAATGTGTATAGCATTACAAGAATTTTGTGATCAGCATAAAAATGTGATATTTACTCTCAAGGTGCTTAATATTTGCTGAAAGATAAATTTGAACTCTGAAATGTTTAAAATCAAGGAAATGATTGTGTTCACAGTGCCTGACCTGTATATAAATAGGTATCAGGTTAAACAACATGCCATAAGCAGTTATTGGGTTTATAAAAATATCAATATTCTTTGTTAAGTAACCTTACTTAAAATAGAAATGATACTAGAATAATATTTTTAGCAAATAATAAGTTTTAAATTATTCCATTGTTTCATTTGATATTAATGAACAATACTGTGAGGTATCTCATTCAAATTTAAAACTAGAAAATTATTTTAGTTTTTTATTAAAGTATAATTAATATATATTGTATTAATTTCAAGTGTACAACATATTTCAATAATTCTATGTATTACTCAGTGTTCACCATGACGTTTGGTAGCTATCTGTCACCATACAATTTTATTACAGTATTATTGACTATGTTCTCTATGCTGATTTTCATCTCTATGATTTATTTTATAACAGAAAGTTTGTACCTCTTGATCCTCTTGATTTATTTCACTCAGTACCCCTACCCACTGCCACCCTGGCAACCACCAGTTTGTCCTCTGTATTTGAAAGTCTATTTTTTGGTTTGTCTGTTTCTCTGTTGCTCATTTGTTTTTGTTTTTGTTTTTTTTTTTAGATTCCATATGTAAGTAAAACATATGGTATTTGTCTTTCTGACTGACTTATTTCAATTAGCATTGATACCCTCTAGGTCAATCCATGTTGTAGCAAATGGCAATATCTCATTCTTTTTATGCCAGAGTAATATTCCATTGTGTATACATACCCCACCTTCTTTATCCATTTATAATTAGATGAACACTTGAGCTACTTCAGTGTCTTGGCTGTTGTAAAAAAAAAAAAAAAAAGTGCTGCAATAAACCTGGGTACATATATTTTTTTCTAATTGGTGTTTTTGTTTTCTTTGGGTAGAGACCCTGCAGCAAAATTACTGAATCATATGTTACTTCTATTTTTAATTATTTGAAGAGTTTCCATAATGTTTTCCACAGTGGCTGTAGAAATTTACATTCCCACCAATAGTATACAGGGAAGAAAATGAATTTTCTCCACATCCTCATCAATACTCATTATTTCTTGCCATTTTGATTCTAGCCTTCTGACCAGGTGGAAGGTGATAATTTTAAATCATTTTAAGAGAATTTAAGTAGTTTGCCAAAATTCACACAGGTAATAAATACTCTACTTATTTTACTCCAAATACAATGTTCCATATTCAAATCTAAATTTCTATGCTCTCTTCTTTATTATAGCAGCTTTGATTGCAGTCATAATACTTGAACACAGTCTTTCAAAGGCACATCAACGGAACCAGGCAAATGAGTGTGCATAATCATGAGTCACCGCTAATTGCAAAGTGATGCCAGTAACAGTGGTCACTGCTGATTTCTTCAAATAATTTTTGACATTTTAGATTCTATTTCTTAATAAATTTTCTTCTCCAGCTTTCATTTACATTTTGAAGTTTGAAAGCCTTCCTGAAAGAAGTTGCCTTGAGCTTGATGGTTAAGAAAACTGCCTGGATGTAGTTTACTATGCATGTATTGTACCCACTCTAACCTGAGGTCCTTACATTATTATCACATAAAATATGAAAATAATCTTAAACAGTAGTCAAAGATAAATATTTAAATATCAAAGTTTTTGCAACATCTTTAGAACAGGTTGCATATTACAATAAATATAAATCCATAACTGCAAATCAATTTAAATATATAATACAAATATTTTTGTATTGTTTACTCTTGCTGTCTGAATTGTTTATACTTATCTTTTTTACAACTTCTACTAGAGATTTTTCTCTGTATATTTTATCATCATTCCAAGATCTGTATTCATAAAACCAAACTTTCTGCTTCAGCATGTTTGTCATGTAACAACCAGATTAAATGTCATACGTTAAGGACCTACACAACTTCAATATTGCTTTTGTTTTTATATTGTATTTATTTTTCAATATTGTTTTTAGAAAATGTTTTTGGCCAGTCTTCCAGATGCCCTTGATAGTCTGAGCCTGTGATTATACCATTCTCCACAATATGTCATCCTAGGGAAGAAAGATGATCAGCTTCTGTTAAATACCTCCCATAAGTAGTGTCTTAGGAATATTTATTCCTTTAAATTAATTTAATAATTCTCAATGGTACAAGTGAGGAAAATTTAAGAACCATGCTTTAAATATTAGAAAATAAATTGAGGCTTCTTTTGTTACCCAGTTCCTCACTCTGAATAATACCATGGCCATGTTCCTCTTTCCCCAACTTTGCTTATGGCCAGTATGCTTTATAATCCTTCCAAATAGTCAAATCATGTCCTTACTTCAAAGTTTAGCTTATGTCCTATTTGCTTTATAAAATATTAATATTTTTTTAAATAATAAATTTATTATTTGAAGTTATATTGCCCTTAAAATTAATTTTTTATCAAATATAAGTAAGGTGGGACTCCTGAATGGCTCAGCACTTGAGCATCTGCCTTTGGTTAAGGGTGTGATACCAGGATCCATGATCGAGTCCCACATCAAACTCTGCATGGAGTCTGCTTTTCCTTCTGCCTTTGTCTCTGCTTCTCTCTCTCTGTGTGTCTCTCATGAATAAATAAATTAAATCTTTAAAAAATATGAGTAAGTTGAGGGCATGGAAATTGTTTTGTTCTTTATCAATTCCTCAAACCTGGTACATATCTAGTATGGGAAGAATGGGTAATGCACATATGTTATAAAAGTGTCATTGTGTTTATATCATTCCAGTGTTCTTATAAGTATTAAAAACTTTTGCAAAACCTGTATTATAATTTTAGTGTCAAGTTTCTAAAGATCATAAAATAAACCTAATTGAAGATGCAGCAAATATGCTGGTGGATTATGAATAAACAGCACATGATATATGTGGTTAGTCAAACTTTTTTTTCACTTAGAAGTTCATCTTCGTCAAATCCTAGGAAAGACATAGACAAGTTTCATTTTTTAAGTTCATTTTAAAATATTTTGTCCTATTTCTGTTTTTTATTTATTTAAATACATTTATGTATATATACACACATAATTATTTATATATAATATGTCAATAATATATATATGTGTATATATATATATATATTTTTTTTTTTTATTTAAGAGAGAACACAGGGGAAGGAGCAAAGGAAGGAGAGAGAATCTTAAGCAGGCTCCATGCCCAGCTTGGAGCCCAGTATAGATCTCCATTCATGACCCTGAGATCATGACCTGACCCAGTCAAGAGATGGACACTTAACCAATTGAGACACCCAGGCGCCCTTTTTTTTTTTTTTTAATTTATTTATTCATGAGATTGAGAGAGAGAGAGAGAGAGAGGGAGAGGCAGAGACACAGGCAGAAGGAGAAGCAGGCTCCCTTCAGGGAGCCCGATGTGGGACTCGATCCTGGGACCCTGAGATCATGCCCTGGGCGGAAGGCAGGCCCTAAACCACTGAGCCACCCAGGTGTCCCTTGATTTTAAATAAATTATATCTACTGGCTCAGAACTTGGAGAAAGGACTGTTTAAGGCAGAGAAGAATCCATTTCTTTACCTAGTCTTGAATAAAGTGTCCCACTACCTTCTTGGTGAGAATAAATTTTATATCAGAATCTCCTAATAATTGACTATTTGTACAATGAAAAAGTGCTTCTGATATATGTATATGTAGGTTAATGAACATCTAAAGTTTAGTTATTCCTTACAGATTTTTTTAAAATTTTTTTATGATAGTCACACAGAGAGAGAGAGAGGCAGAGACATAGGCAGAGGGAGAAGCAGGCTCCATGCACTGGGAGCCCGACGTGGGATTCGATCCCGCGTCTCCAGGATCGCGCCCTGGGCCAAAGGCAGGCGCCAAACCGCTGCGCCACCCAGGGTTCCCATATTCCTTACAGATTTTTTATGCAAGTTCATCAGAACCTGACTTAAGGAATCTCTGGAAGGCAGCATTTTAAATGGATATCTTTAGAGGTTGAAACTTCATAAATAATATTTTTTAAATTCTTATATCATCTCCTGACAAAGTTGCATTCATTAAGACTTATTTTTGTTTAATTGAACTATAAAGCTATTTCTGTTTCTTATCCTCTCAAAGTGTCTTAAAAGTTTTTTTCTTACTTAACTTTGACATTTCATTTCTGAAAGCCAATAACCTCTCCAATTTTCCAAGAACCAGAATATATCAAACTCAAATAAAATTAAGTTATTAGTGCAAAGTGATGATGCCATGAATTTAATATTTAAAAAATATTTTATTATTTATTTATTATTTATTTATTTATTTATTTATTTATTTATTTATTTATTTATGACACAAAGAGAGAGAGAGAGAGAGAGAGAGAGAGGCAGACACACAGGAAGAGGGAGAATCAGGCTCCACTTAGGGAGCCTCACGGGACTCAATCCTGGGTCTCCAGGATCATGCCCCGGGCTGAAGCCTGTGCTAAACCGCTGAGCCACCCGGGCTGCCCCATTCCATTATTTTTAATTTTCTCATAATTGTTGCTATTTCATTAGAATGTTAAATTACGATTGATACAAAAGTCAAAACTGTTCCCCATCATTTACATTTCTATTCGTGAATTCTTTTGAGAACTACTGTTGTTTTGACATTCAACATATATCCAAAACTTAGATTTCTTAAATGTGAGGTTTTATATTTCTTAAATTTCTAAGTAGTTTTTTCAGAGAAATTCAGATCAAGTGACAGAAAAAACAGCGGGATATAAGATCCTGTTCAGAATCTGTGTTTGCAAAAATATTTCAGATACATTTCAACTGAAACACATCAAGTGATACAGTAAAACTGGTGGAAAAAAAGAGATTCTATATTTTGAAACTGATTTTACAGAAATATTTTAGAGATATATCAGTTTCATAAAATAATGTTCAACTCTATCAAAAATGTGCAAACACATAAAAGTCTGTGCAAAATATCCAATTTTGTTAGATCTATTGTTCTCAAAAATTTAAAATACACAGATGGCTAAAGTACACATGATCTTTGGGAAGTCTTGCTCCCTAATGCCTCCGGGTGTGCTGTGCTTTGTTTGTCAAAATGGTATCAAGTCTGTTAGAACAGCTTGGCCAGTTTTGACAGAATTCTTTCCTGAATTAAAGCTAGCAAGATGATGCTTTCTGGAAACAAGTTCTATCACTAGTTCTCAGTGAGCAAAAGCTATTTCCTACTACATAATTTATATTTCCTTTTTTTATTTGAAAGATTGCTTAATTTTTTTCAGTGTTTTATTTAAAACTGTATGCATGCTTGTAACTTTAAAAAAATTGTATTGTACACATAATAGTAAAAGCAATATGACTAAATTAACTATTTCATCAGACAAAACTTTGATATCAGGGAAAAGTAGATTTGAATTCTGATTGTGTCACTTCACACCTGCATGGCTGTATGTTCTTTGAAAAAAAGTCTTCAGTTAAAGCACAAAATATAATGAGATTTTTGTCAATATTTCAGAACATAACTAAAAGTATTTACCAGAGTGCTTAACAAATTAGGTCTGTATATGCACTACTTGTTGTTTCTGTTATTATCATTATGGGTAGGCTGAAGTCTTCAGTGAGCATTCTGTTAATTATATTTTGTGCATAGGGAACTGATAATGACCTGGGTGTTAAAAGGGAAAAAAAATAGTGTGAAATGAAACTGATACTAAGGAATTATCTGCTATATACACATCAGAGCTAGGTATTGTGTACATACTAGGTCATCAAAATGGTGACCGTTTTACAGATGGGAATCATACGCTCCAAGATTAGATAGTTGTCTTGTTCAGTATTTATATTCCTAGAAAATAACTGACCCAACAGTTAAACCTAGACCTCTCTGAGTCCAGAGCCCTAGGCTGTGCTGTTATTAACATTGCCTCTCCTGTTGCATTGTGTTTGGATTCAGAATTATGGAAAGACCTCTGTACTGTGGTAAATTTTACTCCCTCTAAGATCATATCAAATATGATATGATTAATTTATAGTCACATTAGCTTCTTGAAAGTAAGTCAATAGACGTCATTTTTGTTCTAATATTATTATTACAGGAGGGATTAATTATATTAGCATTAATTAAGTTGGTGCTATAACTGTTTACTGGTAAAATAATCTATATAACTTTGTCTGAAAATGTTTTTTTTTTTCCTGCGTGCTTTACCAAATTTGTGCCCGAAATAAACATAAATCACATTTAAAACTGTTTATATGACAAATAGCAACCTAATAATGTTCAAAGTACATAAACTACTGAAAATACAACTAATAATACAATTACTAAGATAATATATAATTGACAGTAGTGGTTTCAAGTCATTTGTGTGAAATAGTTGAATTTCTAAATCTGATACATAATAAAAAATGATACTTATGTTTGGTAAGATGCATTAGGTATTATAAAACAAGACACACTGGTTTCCTATTTTATATCCATTAATAAGAATTAACAATAAAAACTGTGCTGTGATAAATTTTATGCTCTGCTATATCCATATCCTGTAAATACTTCTCCACCGTTAGATTTGATAAGATAAAAATTAAGTTAATTAACTTTTGGAGTCATCAGTTAATTAAGCTAGGTAATGAAGAACTACATGTTGAGTAAAGAAATCATTGACCCAGAGTCATAGAATAAAGCAAAGCCTTTTAGATTATAAGTATTTGTTCAGTATTTTATGTTCATCTTTTATCTTAAAGCTCATTTTCATTTTTTACCTTGTGTGTCTGTAGGGCAGCTATAAGATGTACAGTTGTAAGATAAGTAAGAGTATCCCAATTCTCTCATTATTAATGCTACTTTTTATTCATTTTCTTTATATGCTGTCTACATTCTATATAAAGTGTTTAAAGATAGGGATACAATCTGCAGGAGTTGTATAAAGTTAAAAGTTATTATGCAACGGTAAAAATGTATTTGTATTTAATAGACTCACATTGTAAATGAAACTTTCTGGGTTTTACTTTTAGGAAAAATAATTTGTATGGTGTCCTATTTTAGTAAAACCTAAAGGAGAAAGAAAATAAGAGTATTCAGAATGCATCAAGTCATGTGTTTTGACCAGTATGTATTAATGGAGTTGTAGAGGCACTAATGATGAACTGAACCAGAATTATGCTGCTAGGAATTACAGACCAAATTTTTGTCCTGGAATACAATCTTTTAGACACCTGTATGGCTTGGTTCTTTCAAGTGTGTTCTTAAGTGGAATATTATCGGATAAGCTTTTTTGTGAATGCTCTGTTCAGATTATTCCCCCTTTATTCTTTCTCCTTTAATCCTGCTTTATTTTATATTGTAATTCTTCTACCAACTGGCACAATATGTGCTTTGTTGTTGATGATGATGATGTTATATGTTTGCTTATTATCAATTTGTTTCACTGGAATGTTAAATCTATGAAGGCAGAGACTTTGTTTTCGCTAACTCTCCTCTTCCACACCTGTCACAATTATGCGCTCAAAAATATTTGTTGACATTGAATAACAAAACACAGGAAGTTGAAAACATAACCCAAAACACATCTAAATTACAAATAATTAAATAAGATATTTAAAATTATTTTTATAGAAGAAGCATTTGATGAAATACAAAAAAAAATCATTTTAGTTGCAATGTAATCACAAAATTTATAACTAATTCTCACCTTCATGGTATTCTAAGGATTTCCTTCTGATAGAAATTCATGTTCAGAACACTGAAAGTACACTTTGGTGACAATCTGCACTTGGCAGTGAGGCACAGAATTCAGCACATAGAAGACACAAAACACATCAGGGAGAGGGAGATCCAGGATTTGGCATTATTCTCACACCCTTGGAACAAGACAGATGCTGGGGAAATGACCTAGATGCAGAGCTATGCTTCTAACAAACAGGTGGTGGGATTCTAAAAGGAGATGGCATTTGATTTATCTTTTAGTTACCCAATCGATCAATCAATTGGTCTACCTTCTACTGATTGTATCTTTCAGATAGTTGCCATATTCATTCTCTCTTAGCTATCTCTGTGTCCATTAATATAGTTTATTATGGACTCTCATTTAGTTAAGTACAAATTAATTTTCATGTGGTCTCCAATTTAGTCCCACAATTCTTTATCTGTTCCTCTGTTTCTAAAATGATCTTGCATTCAAAACATACAGTGTTACTTCGAGATTCAAGATTCCTGAGGACATGCATTGCTAAAGATGTTATTACTATTTTTGTTGTTGTTGTTGTTACTGATTGTCTGTCTCCTGCCATCTAAAATATAAACCCTAAAAGGGGGAGGACTTCTTTTGGCAGTTTTGTTTCTTGATATATTCCTAGTTAATATACACTTAATAAATATTTATTGAATGAATAACAGAATAAATGGTCAAAGAACTATTTCTAGTCTCTTAATTCTGATCAGGCCCAGGATCATAAGACTGTGATTTCCAAGACTGTTTTCATGTATATGATAAGTTTTCTGTCTTATTTTACCTCATGTCCCTCTCCCTTGATCCCAATACTTCTCCCCGCTCTTCCCACCTCCACCCTGCAACAGCACACACACAAATTAACATCTATATTTTAGCCTACCCTCCCTGCGCCATGTGCCAGGAATGGCATCCTATTCTGAACATCTGTTATTTAGTTAAGCAAACACAAAGCATATAATTCATAGCATCATTTAAGATGTAATGAGTTAATTGAATGCTGCTAGACCTTAAAGAACAAATGGAAGAGAAGGAGAAGATGACAGTATATAATCATGACTGATCTTGTACATCCTATTAGAGGTAGAGACACAGGAACAGAGAAAGGGAAGCAGGAAGTGGGGCACAGGTGCACAAATGGTTGGGAAGGCTGAATTGGAATAGGGCTGTGATCATCACTACAGTTTCCTGAAAGATCCCTTTGCATCACACTGTCCTCATCATGTTATATCCTTTTATCCCTTTACTGGTTCTCTTTGCCAAAAGTTTTATCTGGTCAAATACAACCTTTCAGATATCAAATTTGTTTTGAGAAATGGGCATATATTTGATACCCATTAAATGAATGGGAGGGGAAGGGCAAGAATATTTCAGCTTTTCCCACTTCGATAGAATTTGCTCCACACTGACTGAGCTAAAAGCATAGGGTTGCTGTGTCCCTTTTTGGGCCCAGCTGTGTGAAGTTAGTAAAAGCAGAGGCCAGAAATGATAGTCATAGGCTGATATAGAATATTTCCTTATTTTGCCTTTTTTGAAATTTAGAACATTTAAGTCCCTTTGGGTATATATACCTCAGTCACCCTCTAGAAAAATCTTGATTGAATTTAACTAACACCAAATCACATTCAATTGTGATCATATTAAAGAAAACCCAGGAGTAGGAATCAAGGTACCTGCCAAACAGAACCAGTGCTACACACCAGGGCTTCAGTCAAGTTGAGAGACATGCTTTTATTGAGAGGAAAGAACAAGAAAGAGAAATAGGGAGAAAGTGGCATGGAAAAAGAATCAGAAAGAAGATTGAATTGAAATTTATGGAACTCTCATAGAGACCTGTACTTCTTTTAAAGTTGCTTTCTAAGCCTGGCCCTGCTTTAAAACCATATGACTTATGACTTTGCTCAATGTAAGAAGAAAACGAATTTTTCATAGATTTTTGTTTAAGCTATCTGGAAGACAGACACATGATTTTGTATTCTTTTATAAACAATATGTTGATTTTAAAATAGTTTCTTTCTTACCCAGCAATTTCACTAACAATTTCGTTCAAACATCTCATATTAGACTTGTAGATGAGGTGAAGGAACACAAAATTTTCTTTGCCAGAAAGAAAAAGAACTTCTCCTTCCTTCCCTCTTTCTTTCCCTTTCTTCCTTTCTGCCTTCCTGTTTTGCTCCTTCCCTTCTTCCCTCCCATCCTTTCTCCCATCTTTTTCTTTCTTTCTTTCTTTCTTTCTTTCTTTCTTTCTTTCTTTCTTTCTTCTTTCTTTCTTTCTTTCTTTCTTTCTTTCTTTTTCTTTCTTTCTTTTTCTTTCTTTTTTTCTTTCTTTCTTTCTTTCTTTCTTTCTTTCTTTCTTTCTTTCTTCTTTCTTTCTTTTCTTTCTTTCTTCTTTCTTTCTTTTCTTTCTTTTCTTTCTTTCTCTTCTTTCTTTCTTTCTTTCTTTCTTTCTTTCTTTCTTTCTTTCTTCTTTCTTTCTTTTTTAAAGATTTAATTTATTTATTCATGAGAGACACACAGAGAGAGGCAGAGACATAGGCAGAGGGAGAAGTAGACTCCATGCAGGGAGCCTGATGTGGGACTCCATCCTAGATTCTGGAATCATGCCCTGAGCATGATCAACTGCTGAGCCACCCAGGCATCCCACTTTCTTTCTCTTTCATGAAAGGAAAGCCAAAATGATATTGCACTGAATTGAAAGATGATATATGTGAGTAGAAGGAGCATAGAAGTAAATGGCACTTGTGTCATAAAGAAATACCCTATTAGGACTTTTGATCAGATAATCCTATCATTAAAGAATAAGCTTCCCTGAATGCTGTGTGTATATGTGTTTTCTAGCCAAAATCATAATATTGACGTTTTTGCAACGGTTGACAGTTTTCTAATATCAAAACTACTGCCTTTGTCAATGGAATGAAGCTCTGGCATAAACAGTTGGCCACTTTTCCAAATCCTTACATGTGAGGGACATCTTAAATGACTAAAGGACTAATGTAGTAATGAATGGTGCAAAAGCAATGTTGCTGTGCAATTGGGGGGAGTTATGCATTTGTTTCAGTTAAATGCATATGCTAGAAAGCTCTGTTTAAGGCCATTCAAGGAGAGAAAGAGATGGCTCAGCCTAAGGGCACAGAACAGTGAAATATTTCTTAAACAAGATCTATTCTAGAGTTCAACACAATGTCACTTTCACAAGTTGATATTCAAGGGGAAAAGAAAGGGAAATTGTAACTAATTTTTAACCCTTTTCCAGATATTTAAATTAAAGAGCAGCAGCGAGTGGAAGATTCCACCTACCCACCGTATTCCTCCTCCTGCCCACAAGAATAAGTACTTGGCATTATGCATTGCTGCTACACAAGGTGGCATTTTTATACTTACATACTGGGATTTCTTAAAGGCCTTTGAGCTTTTTAAGTACTAAATAATTCAAATATGCATTGACATTTTTTGACATTTAAATTTCTATTTAAGACTCACAACTTCATCAGTTTTAAATTGTCTAGACAATAATCATCCTTGATTAAAGAATTATTCTACCCCCAATCTGCTTTATTTTGAATATATTGAAATTTATTTTTATGCCATAAACTCTTTTCATGTAAACTTATATATTTATAACAATATGTTGGAAAAGTGTACACTTTTACAGTAATTGAATGATGAATCAGCTAAATCTGCATCATAACTATGCCGATTTTATTCTCCTACTGTTTTGGCCTCTTGCTTTAGTTTGTTTTGTTTTTAAGTATTAGCAGTACATTTGAGGCAAAATTCTCAAAGATTGAAGACTGAAGCTTGGGAGAATGAAATAGAAAAAAAATAAAAAGTCAAATTCTTAAGGAAAAGAGACAGTATTGATGCCCTCTAAAACCTGCATATAATCTCTATGATTTTCTCCCTTATAATTAATCTCTCAATTTTAAGTGCTTCCTTCTGGACCATTTTTATCAATAAATTCCCAATATTTAAATAATAATGATGATAATAAATAACTTAATTAATTAAAAAAAATAAGAAGGCTATGCATTCCTTTGGAAAGGTAAGGGACTTGGAAGCAGAAAAATTCTTCTGGTAATATCATCCGTGGAGCCAGAAAGAGAAGTGGGTAGGACGACTGAGAGGAAGAGTAAAAACCCAGCAAACACAAAAAGGAGAGGCATAATATTCCCAGTTTGCTTTCCATTTTAGTATGAAAATATCAGGAGTGAACTGGAATTTCCGTGATTAGATATAGTGAAGGGACATTTTGAAGTATCTACATTACTGGATTATTATTTTGCTGTTACTTTACTCAAGATTAAGAAGTTCACTTAGGTTAGTAGCAATGTGGGAAAGGCATTGAAGACTTCATGGGAGGAAAAGGGGGAAACAGGCATGACAACCTAACTAAGGCTGTGGCTGATGACACTCTGCTGTCTACGGTAGAGGGATTACGGCACTGTTACAGGCCTGTAATAGCTCTTTAAATAAGCATAGGGCATTGCTTTAAAACTTGTTTTCAGGAAGGACTTTATTTCCAAGTTGCAGGCTAACTTAAAGATTTTATTTATTTATTCATGAGAGACAGAGACAGAGAGAGAGAGAGAGAGAGAGATTGAGAGAGGCAGAGTCACAGGCAGAGGGAGAAGCAGGCTCCATGCAGGGATCCCAACATGGGACTCAATCCCGAGTCTCCCGGATCACACCCTGGGCTGAAGGTGGCACTAAACCACTGAGCCACTTGGGCTGCCCAACTCAGCAAAGAATTAAGAAAATTTTGAACATGCAGAAAATATCACAGATTGAAATGCTTTTGCCACTGGTGTACAAATACATAATAAATATAAAAATTACAAAGGTAAAATAATGCTGTGCTTTCTCTCAGATTGTGAGATGGCAAGTCTCTGAAGAGATGTTTTGTTCTAATTCCATTCGGGTCAGGTCAAGGTGAGATAAAAGTAAATGCAACCCCATTTTTATATTCATTTTCAATGTACCTTTTTTTTTTTTTTTTTCATTTCTCAGTTTCTTTGTCCTTGTGGGAGGTCTTCTTGGTCAAGTAATGAATTTTTAGTATTAGTATTTTCAAAAAGGTATGAAGTTCTTTGCTTTGTTTCCTCTGATCTCCAAATGCTCATCTTGCATTAAAAATCTGCCCTATTTGTTTGGAGTCAATAATGCAACTCCATGAGTTGTGAGCACTAGAATATTACCTTTGTGCACTAATTAATTGAATATGGTAATGAGGGCATGACTACAAAGTCAAAGTCAGAGAAGATGAGAAATAAGGCAATTTATTTACCAATGCAGAAACAGTAAAGGCAGGTTTTACTGTCCCTAAAATGATAGTTTTTGTAGTTATATTTTACACATGTAGTTATATGTTTGTATTTAAATAGATATATCATGAGAAGAGTCCATTTTATTTTAGTTTCTTTAATTGAAAAATAGCGACAATGCTTAAATTGAAGATATTGAGCTAAACTATGCGACTGTTCTAATAATTCTTCTTCCAAGTTACTGTTAAAATAATTTATTTCTGCTCATATTTATAAGCTTTAAATGTATTTAACTCTCTAAAACTGCATATTTTATATCCAAATCTTTATATTATGAACTACAATAGAGAGCATTTCTTGATCACTTTCACTATAATTTAAGGGCAAAAATAAAATTATATCCTAAGAAATAGTTGTTAATGTTACAATGATTTTAGCAGACAAATGCTATTTCTCAAAAAATTACAAATAATCACTAGTCAATAATAAATAAAACATTTTATTTTTATTTTTCATGAAAATAGATATTATCTGTTTAAAGATTTATTTATTTATGAAGAGTTAAAGAGAAGGTCAGAGGGAGAAGGAGAAAGAGAATCTAGAGCAGAATTCCAGCTGCATGGGAGCCCAACGTGGGGCTCAATTCCACAACCCTGAGATGATGACCTAAGCTGAAATCAAAAGTCAAGCCCTCAACTGCCTGAGCCACCCAGGCACCCCTAAATATTATTAGTTTAATTATAAAGGTTTTTCCTCACCTTACCAACCCATGATAGGGGCCAAGGGCAGATACCTCAGGATGGGCCACTCGGCGTGAATATTTTTTTGAGTTAAAAGCAATCCAAACCCAGCAAATTTAGGGAAAACTCTTTACCTCCCCTTCAATTACCTAAATTTACATTGGAAAGGAGAGGCTGTACCAAAATAAATGAGTTATTATTAAGAGATTCCTGTTTATCTAACGAACTTAACTGCATAAGAGGGCAAACTTTGCTTTCCAAGCATCTTTCACTTTCCTGATAATGGTCTTCCTTCCATTTGTATCCCTAGGCTCTACCTCTTTCCTTAGCTCAGGATGTCATGTCAGGATGCCTGACTGTCTTTGGAATTTCAAGTCTGTGTGAATCCTCATAGATAGTGTTGGGGAGGAAGAATTTCTTCTCCCCTTCAAGGTCCTTCTAGCTGGACTAAGAATCAAATTGACATCAGACAGATTAATAGGAGAAAAATCAGATGGGGAATCCACACAGACATGGAAATTCCACAGATAGTGGAGCAACGTGATGCTTATTCAGCTAAGGAGAGGGGTAGGGATCTGAGGATACTAAAGGGAGAAAAGCCATTAGTAGGAAGGTGAAAGGAGATGTTTGGAAAACAAAGGTTTCCCTATATTATGTAGATAAGTTCCTTAGGTAAGAGGAATCTCTATTAAAGCTCTCTTTCTGGTATAAGCAGATAATTGAGGCACTTTTCTAATTTGCTGGGTTTAGATTGCTTTTAACTGAAAATAATGTTCATGACAAAGTGGCCCATCTTGAGATGGCCTGCCCTTGGCCTCTACGGAGGGAAACTAATTTGTTTTTCTCCTGTCTCATGTCAATTTGATTCTTAGTCCAGCTAGAAGAATTTTTTGGGTTTGTGTGTGTGTGTGTGTTTGTTTTAAGATTTTATTTATTTATTCATGAGAGACACATAGAGAGAGAGAGAGAGAGAGGCAGACACAGGCAAAAGGAGAAGCAGGCTCCATGCAGGGAGCCTGATGTGGGACTTGATCCTGAGACTCCAGGATCATGCCCTGGGCTGAAGGCAGATGCTCAACCGCTGAGCCACCCAGGCATCCCTAGAAGAACTTTAGACGGAAGAAAATTACTTCCTCCCTGATACCACAAAAATAAAATTGGTGACTTTTTAACTAAAAATAAATAGATTTTAATTTTTCTTTGATGATCAATAATTTCCCTTATGTTTTAGGACCCTTTTCATGAAAAGCTGAAGTAGGTCCATAAGATTAATTATATTGAGAAAA
The DNA here is from genome assembly GCF_053574225.1 of Canis aureus. NCBI lineage: Eukaryota > Metazoa > Chordata > Mammalia > Carnivora > Canidae > Canis > Canis aureus. Next base: position 8,709,041 of record NC_135640.1, read on the forward strand.
TGTGTATCATTAATGTCTGTAAACAAAGTAAATTATGGGAAAAAAAAGAAAAAAAAAAGAAGATTGTAATTCATGGCATTGGAGTTTATTATCATAATCACATCAAAAGTCTGCTATTATTTCAAAGATGTGGTCATGGAAGATGACTACCATGCTTTTCCACAAAATGTCACTTTGACCACTGTCACTGTCAAAGAGAGATTACATTAGATAACTGGACTGATGACCTATGACATTTTCTCTGATCATATTAAATGTAATGGTGGTAGGGTATTGTTAATATAATATTTTGCCATTTGCATGTCAACTTGTAGAATTTTTATCTATTTAAAAAATTTTCCGAAGCGATATACTTTCACCAAGGGTAGCTGCTCCCAAATAAGCAGGGAGAAGTGCAGATGTAACTGAACTAATGTGAATTTGCTCCTTGGTGAGTTACAGATAGAAACTAAACCAGATGGAGTCCTCACACAAAGAAAACTTTATTTGCAGCAAATAAGGAGATCACAAGGAGTAGCTTCCAAAGCTGCAACTCCCTGAGCAAGGGTGAATGAGCATCTTTTACTTAGGGTTATAGGATGAATATTTAGAAAGGGGAGACTTACCATATATAGAGGTGAGCATGAAGTCGCACATGTACCTTAAGGAAACATGCCTGTACATACATTGTGTTATGTAAATGAGGTCTGTGCTCCTCCTTGGGCAGAAATTTTATTTTCTTATTTTTTAAAGATTTTGTTTATTTATTATTTGAAAGAGTGAGAGTGAGAGAGCACAAGCAGGGGCTGAAGTAGAGGGGGAGGCAGAGGGAGAAGCAGAGGTAGGCTTCCTGCTGAACAGGGAGCCCAACGATTTAGTGCCCAATCCCAGGGTTCTAGGATCAGGACCTAAGCGGAAAGCAGACACTGGGGCAGAGATTTTAGTATTATGAGGAGGTAAAGGTACTATAAGTTACTCCATAGTCAATTTGTGCCTGGGTGAGTCATGTTAAACTCAAACTGGTTTGAGTGGTCTGGGCCATGAGAGCTCTTAATGTGGGCAGTCCTTATTGTTTGAGGGGTAGTTTTGGTTTCCATCACAGGATGCTATGCCTGTTGAGTTTTTTGCCTGAGTTAGGAGAAAAGCGGAAAAGAAGAGCTAAAGGAAAAATGTGGGGCAAAGGTTGGTGGGTAAAAGCAGATGAGCAGTAAAAATCAGGTCTAAGGGTTTAGCTGGTGACACAGATATTTAGATTTAAATTTACACTTGATTTTCTGATAATCCTTCATTAGAACAGAATAGGAACAGTGGTTAAATCTAGAAATATTCTTATAAGTAAGGATATTGTATTACTTTGTGTTCTCACCAGAAATATGTTATATAATGATGAGTCTGTCTACCTATCTATCTATCCATTTCCTTTATGATACTATACAATCAATTTAATTCTCTATTTCCTTTACTACAACTATTATTGAAAATAATAGTGTAATTTAAGTAATAATAATAGTGTAATTTAAGTATCTTTAAGTATGTTGATTAATATGACTCAATTTCTCTATTGTATTATTTATTTTCCTCTCAACTATTTGCCTATCTGTGAATATTTCCAGTCTCATTGTTGTGATTCAAAATACAAATGGCCATATCTTAGCAAACATTTTTAATATAATTAATACATAAAAAGAGCAAAATTAACTTTCTCCTAATTCAATCATGATATTTACTATTAAGAAAAAATAATCTAAGAATGTTTTCTTTCTATATTTTTCCATTTAGGCAAATATTTATAAACTGACTTTCAGAGAGGATTTATTTAATATTAATATTTCAGAGCAAGACTAGCCCAATGCAGTAATTTGGGACTTCTTCATCTAAAGCAGTGATTCATAAAACATAATGTAGATCTGAATCATCTGGGGGTGCTTGTTAAATATGCAAATTCTTGGATTCTCCTTCACATTCATTGAAGCAGAATTTCTGGGGGGAAATTTTTATGCAGATAAATATGGATTATGGTCTGCCAAACACTTAGCTAACTGAATGAAAGTAGCTAGCCTCTTAAAAACTACAGATTTCATTCCTTCTGTGTTCTTTGAAACTCATCTTAAAATTCACACAGTGCATCAAAATTAGCCAGTTTTCTTTTCTGTAAAAAAGGAACTAACATTTGTCAAAAGCTGGAAATTAGAAGGGTAGGATTCAAATACAGATCTGTCTGGCTCCCAAATTTGTGTTCTTTCTGCAGCAATATGGACATCTATTCTAGTTTAAGAGTTTCTTGCATGAATATATGAATTACTTTGGTATCTTTCACTGCATAATCATATAGGAAAAAAGGAAAATGTGGAGTTAGATTTTGCCTACATTTAAATTACAACTTACTTTATAATTCTGAAAAAATGTGAATGAAAATCTTGCTTTCTTACCCTCAAAAACCTCTATGACCTTTATATTTTAATTTTTATTTGCACATTCCTTTCCTCTAATTAATTCTTTTCCCATTTTTCTTAATGTTTTACTTATTAAAACCTATTTTGTCCTGTATGTCCTGAATTAATTTTAGATGCCTTTGTTCTCAAACTTTCATCTCTTATTTCTGTAACACTCTGCTCTATCTCCTTTCCAGAAGGAAGCAAATAAATGTGAGTAAAAAAAAATATTGCAATTCACTTTAAAAAATTTTTATTTTGGAGTGCTTTATTTGCAAAAGAATATAACTTTCCATATGCCCTTTACCTACAATTTATGTTAGCATTTTATTACATTTGCTTTGCCATTCTCTTTAGAGAAATCAGTCTCTCTGTCTGATTCTCTCCATATGTGCTCTGAAATGAGTAAGTTACACATGCCTTGTTCAGAGTATAATGATGAAAATAAGAAAATCAATATTAATTATGTAAACCAAAGATATTCTAATTTCATCAATTGTCTCACAAGCAAACTAATTTACTAGAATTTGATCATGGATCACATGATATATTAGTTATCATGTCTTTATTTGGAAATTTGGAAATTTTTAAAATTTTTCTTTCTTCAGAACCTTTGCATTTTCTAGAGCAAAGGACAGTAATTATATAGAATGCCCCATAATGTATATATCTATCTTATAATTTATATTTGTTATGCATTCAGCTTATGCTTTTCTGGTAGAAATTCCACAGAATAACTATATAGTTTCAGTGATTTGTAACAAGAAACATATGATGAAGCTTAGCTCCATTAGTAATTTCACAATGAAGAAAACTGGCTCACCACCTATTTTTCCCTGTAAGTATCTTGTGGGGAAATACTTTGTTACCTTGTGACAGCATATTATCATGTTTAGATGATTAATACCTGTGTTGGGGAGGAAGAATTTCCTCTGCCCTTCAAGGTCCTTTCACTGGACCAAGAATCAAATTGACATGAGATGGATTAACAGGATAAAATCAAATTTAGTTTTGTACATATGGGGAATCCACACAGACATTCCAAAGACAGGCAACATGAAGGTAATATGACATCCTTAGCTGAGGAGAGAGATAGGGTCTGGGGATGCAAATAGGAGGAATAGCATTAGCAGAAAGGTGAGAAGAGATATTAGAAAACAAAGTTGCCCTTTGTGCTCCTAAGTTTCTTAGGTATGGAGGAATTTGTTAATAGCTCTCTTTTTGGTACAGGCTCTCCTTTCCAACATAAATGTAGATCACTGAGGGGGAAATAAAGAACCTGTCCTGAGTCTGTTGCATTTTGACTGCTTTTAAGTAAAAAAAATAATTAATATTAATTCTAAAGTGGCCCATCTTGTGATGGCCTGTGCTTGGCCCCTACATCTGAAACAATTATTGTTATTCATTAATGATACTGCCTGAAAAATTATTATTTTGATAGTTGTTAAATGGTGATTTAGTAATTCCACCATTTATTTTACATTTATTACCTGGAAACTAGCCATAAGTTACGACCTTTCTTCTATTGGTCTATCTAATCATCTACCTATCAATATATTTATCTTCTACTTTTTATTTATGATGATATGATTGCACGGATTCTTATTTTATTCAGTGAGCAATAAAATATTTAGAGTCATATCTTAAGACTATAGAAGATCTCATTGAATTTTCTGTTTATGACATTTAGTATTTCAGTTTTTATATTCAGGAACTTGACACATATGGCATATATTCTTATTTCTGGTGAGATATGTGATTTTAACTGTCATATTCTGTTTGTCCAAAAACACTGTCCAGTTTTCTTAGCACCATTATTGAAAGATTTATTTATTTATTTATTTATTTATTTATTTATTTATTTATTTATTTATTTTAGAGAGAGAGTGAGCACAAGCAGGAGAGGGCAGAGGGACAGGGAGAGAGAATCTCAAGCAGACTCCACACAAGCATGGATCCCAATGTGGGGCTCCATCCCACGACCCTGATATCATGACTTGAACCAAAACTGAGAGACAGATGCTTAAGCAAGTATGCCACCTATGTGCCCCAGCACCATTGTTTAAAAGTTTATCTTTCCCACAGTGATTAGAAATTCCAAATTTAAGATATATTCTCTAATATTTGATATATATTCTTAAGGTATGACTTACCAATGACGTTGCTTATATCTTCTATATCTCATTCATATTTTGTCTATTTAGGCAGTCTTGTGGTGAGTCATTGAATTTCCTTTTGCCAAGTAAAGGTGCATGCCATGTTATTTGGTACAAAGATGGTCATCTAAATTATGAATTGTAGCCTTACAAGAAGCATCCTTTGCATGAATAAATCTATTTCATTTGAATTACACTTTGAATGGTACAAGACTGCTAACAATCTATCACAGCTGCTAACCCAGGAAAGCAATGGGAAAGCCCTGGTGCACAGCAGCAGCCAACTGTTCTAGCCCAGGGAATCTCAAGGGGGCTGGACAAATCAAAAGCATAGCTCCTGGCTGGGTTTGCAAATGCTATTGCTGAATGGACTTGGATAAACTCATCACAAGTGAAGGCAGTAACTCAAGAGACAAGGGTTTTGGAAAGGAGAAGGAGAAATTTATTTCAGGTCTTTGCCACCAGGGAAGGTGGCATGTTCAAGCCTTAAATGACCTCTCCACAGACAAGATAGACACCTAGAGTTTTATAAGAGGTTGGGGGTGGTGGTAGTGTGCAAAAGAGTAGGTCTTGGGCGGTATATGATCATGGGTGGGAGTTGGTATGTGTTTAGTACATAAGGGCTGCACGGGGTATAGTCTTCTGGGCATTCCTTTGCTATCAGAGCTTTTCTGGTCTGGTGATTTGAATGTTCTAGTCATTGTAAAACACTTTCATGAATGCCTCAAGAAGATGCAGCAAGAAATAATGAGTTGTAGTTAGAACATGAGTTAATCAGTCTCGTCACTTTCTGTTTTTAACTGTTGGGGTCTCTAGTTCAGCAAAGGGATTCACTAACAAGATAACAAACCCTGCATCTTTATTATTTCAATTCTTCTGGTATATCTTTGGCAATTTCTTATTTAGCCTTTTCTTAATTACTTTAAGTTTATCTCTTATATTAAGCAAGCACATAGTTCAATATTTTTTGTGTATGAATCAAATTGGAAATATTTTTCTTGCAATAAGTTACTTGTACATCTGTTGATATGTCTGCTGTGTTTAGTCTCAATTTTGTTCTATTTTTTAAATCATAGTTAGTGAAAAGAAGGAAAAATTATCCTCTACACTCCAATGTCTTGCAGCTGGACTAAGAATTAAATTGACCTGAAACAGATTAATAGGAGAAAAATACCAGAGTTGTATTATGTATGCATGGAGGCCCAATCATGAAACTAAGACCCCCCCCCCCCAAAAAAAAAAAAAAAGATCAAGGCAAAGGGACAATAAGTTGTGAGGAATTGAGAGACAAAGAAAATTTAACTTTGGGAGCTTCAGTAAGTAAAGAATTCTAAATGGAATTAGGGCTCAACTATTAAATTAGTACAAAGTAACAAGATTTGTTTACATAGCCTTCTCAGGGTTAAAATTCTCCATCTGTAGTGATAAAAATATCTCTCTATCTCATGGTAAAGGGCGGGTACCTTTCATATGGGATATGTATTTCCTGATTTCAGGGGTAGAGAAGAGGGTCTGAGTGTCCTTGCACAATTTTACTCTCAAGTGACTTTTATTTAAAATAATCAATATACCAAAGTGGGGACATATTGGGGACAGTCTGCCCTTGGACCCTACGATGATATATTTTCCATGTACTCATTGCTTTCTTTCTTTTTTTCTTTTTAGTGCATTTCCTTGTTTTCCTATTAGCCTTTTATTATCTGGTTCATTAGCTTTCTATAGTACTCTTTCACCCATATTTTACCTATTCAACCATCAATAAACTAATTTACTTTCCCATTTCCTTGTTCCTTCTGTTCTCATACTGATTGTATTTTACTTCATCAGAATATATGATATTTGCATACTGTTCTACTTATATTCCATTTTTGTTTTGTATTGTTTTTAGAGTTTATATGAGTACAGTTGGTTTTAGGCAACCATTCGTTTCCTCAACTACTTGGAAGATCTTGCTACTGCATTTGTATTCTTTAATCTTTATCTTTGTCATGGTGCTTGAAATTTTCCATAACTCATTTTTTATCCTGAGGAATCATCCATGCTTTATTTTTTATATTTTTACTATTCCAGTTTCTTAGTTTTATTTTTTAATATTTTATATAATGGCACTTTCCAGTGACTTATGACATTTTCATGAAACCAATGATTCAAAGATGCCAATAAATATTTGAAAAAGTAAAATATCATATCTGAATAGACATGTTTTTAAATATGTGATTTAATAAGTATTTGCTACTAAATATTATAAGTACATATTTGATTATTCTATTGACATCTCTGAATGTTTAAATAATCAAGTTAGCTAAATATGTCTTTCAGTAGATATTAATCTTAGAAAAATGGGAGATTATCTTCTATTTAGGCTTTTGGAATATTTTCACTATGTATTATACATATGATTTTCATGTATAACTATAAAGAACTGACACTGTACATACGTTTAAACCTCACTACAACAAATATTGCTTTATAAATGATTTGTAAATAAGATACAAAAAGATTAAGAGACTTACATTTGTTCTAATATAATGTATCTGAACACATGATATTTCTTAGGAAGAGGTAATTTATGTAAGAAAAGGCCAATCTATCTAGTGATTGAGAATTTTAGAAATGTGTCATTGGAATGATTAATTCTCTAATGAAATATCATGGTGCTTAATAGTTTGATGCCAACTATCTAAAAACTTCAGAAAATTTAAAAGGAGAATGGGTAAATATATTCAGAAGACAATGGTTAAAATGTTAAAGGCAATCACTGCCCTGTTATTAGGAGAGAAGTATCTGAGGGTGGATCATAAATTGTGGCCACATAGCTGTGTCTATACAACCAAAGAACTATTATGTTGAACATTAGATTATGTCTATATGAACTAAAAGGTTATAACAAGGTAATTGGTAAAGACAAGAGAAAATCAGTTGTCTAATAATAATAATAATAATAAAAACCCTTCCAATGTGATAGATTAAAAAAAAGGCTACAATATTTTGAAGTTCCTTCTTAAGTACTGGTGTCTATTTTCCAATGTTTTGAGACTGCTGGCTTTGAGATTTGCATTAACCCTAAGACATGGTAAAATTTATGTTGTGCAAGTTACAGAGCTTAAGTCTAAAGAGATCTTCTAACTTTCACACTTGACTTTCATGAAATCTTATCCTGAGACTGATATATATGGGAGTTAGACTTGTTTACTGCAGGTTAAGAGGTCACTAGAGATTAGGGCCAGCATCCCATAGCTGACAGCTACCTTCTCTGCATATGATGTTAGTGGGGCCACCTTGGATTTTCTAGACCAGCTGTGCCTCTTACTGCATCCACATGAGTAAGTCTCAGCACATTCTATAGGGAGTTAGACTTGTTTACTGCAGGTTAAGAGGTCACTAGAGATTAGGGCCAGCATCCCATAGCTGACAGCTACCTTCTCTGCATATGATGTTAGTGGGGCCACCTTGGATTTTCTAGACCAGCTGTGCCTCTTACTGCATCCACATGAGTAAGTCTCAGCACATTCTATAGGGACTCTACCCAGTCACCACACAGAATGTTGAGAAATATTGTCGCTTTAAGCTCTCAAGTTTGGGAGTAATCTGTATGTCAGCAATAGTTAATTCATGCACAAAATCTTCTGAGATATTCACAGACAAAATGAAGCATTAAACATTCAAATAACACTTCTCAAGATATTCTTAAATTAGATACACGCATAGAGAAGATAGTTGGAATAAATTACTTTAAGATTACTTCCAAATCTGGAATTTTGTCATATTGTGAAGAACAACTTTAGATCATAGGATTTCCCTCTGAGTTTTGCCATCAGCTAAAGCTTAAAACATTAAGATTTTACCCAAAATGTTTTTCTTTGCCCCCAAATACCTCAATTGACAAAGGGAAATCTACCTTAGAGATATGAGTACTGATCAGTACAGAGAGTGCCAACTAATGAAGTGGTCAAAAGAAAGCATGAGTTACTCAGCCCAGGCCATTTCTCCAAATACTGTCTCTTTGAGTGGAATTGTCTCTCTAGAATAAATTACAGCCTAAAATACACTGTATCTTGCTTTCCAGTTTAGATTTCTTTAAAGTGGAGATAGGCTATCATGATTCTTGACATTTGTAAATCAAATCTAGGGGAAAATAAATCTGAATTGTAATACTAACCTTCCCAAACTCTCAGTCTCTTCATACACACTGAATATGTTAGAAAGTTATCTAACCTTTCAACTTTATAGATCATTTCTAAGAACTCAACTAAGTTTACATAAAATCAACATTCTCTCCCTTTTCAAACTCATATTTAATTAATTTGCATAATATGTACTTGAACTAAGTAATTTCAGAACAATAAGCCTGATAAAATCATTTTCTGGGCATAGACACAACTGACTATTGGTACATGACAACTGTTAGGTGTAAGTAGAAGTGTAGATTATATTAGAGAGTAGTCTAATGCTTTGTACTTTACTTAGTAGTTTAAAGAGGGAACTTAATCATCAGTGAGTACAGCAAAACATTTAAGTAGAGATCAGATAAGGAACAAAGCATAAATAGACTCAGATACAGAGAACAAACTAGTGGTTGCTGGAGGCTGGGGGAGGTGGAGAGGGGAGGTGTAGGGGCGGGCAGCAGGGGAAGCAGGTGAAATAGGTGATGGGGATTAAGAGGTACGAAGTTATGGTTATAAAAAATAAGTCGGGGGGTATAATGATCAGGATAGGGAATATATCGCTAATATTGTTAACAACTTTGTATAGCGAAAGATGGTAACTAGTGATCATTTCATAATGTATAAAAAAATCAATCACTGTAATGGTATCCCTGAAATTAATATGATATTGTATGCCAATTATAATTCAATAAAAACCCTCCTTGTATTTTTGTGAAAGAAAATAATACAATTATAAAAATAAAATGTTAAGATATATAAAGGTATAATGTTAAGAACCAAAAATATGGCGGGGGGGGGAATAGTTGTTTACTTAATAATAATTACATACTAACAGAATTCTTTTTTTTTTTACTAACAATTCTTATAATGACTTGAATTTTCTATAAAATTTAAAAAATGATTCCAGTAAAACACCAAAATTTTAATAAAGGAAACTATTATAAATGTAGTTATATAGCAACTGAGAGATCAGTATTTCAAAGATTCTGCACATTGATCAAAGAATTAGTCATGGACACATTAAGTTATTGACTCAATGACTTCTTAAAACTCATTTATGAAAAATTATTTGGATTATAATATCTACTATTCTAGAAATTGACACGTGCATATGAGTTAACAATAGATATATCATTCACCGATAAATTCAGATAATTTCTAGGCAATAATGTATTAGCACTTTACAGTGATATGACTTAAAAGTTAAATAGGATGTTAATGAAATATATAGTTGTAACAAATATTTGGAATTATGTTTTACTTTAAAAAGAGCAGTAATAAAACGCATGTCAAACTTTCACATAATTGTAAAACAAAGTTACCTTCTTAGAAAAAAAAAAAAAAGAAAGCCATTCAAAAAAATATAATCTTGAAGTAGATGTGCTTAGTCATGTGGGAAACTGAGATTGGAAAATAAATCAAGTCAGTAAAAAAGTTCTGTTTGATAAAGACTCACCAGCACACTTGCATACATACATGAACATACATACACACACACACACACACACACGCACACATTACAGTATTTACTATAACAGATTTCCATTTAATATATAGGGGTATTAGGACAATGAAAGATAAACCCAATGAATTGAATCACTACATTTTCTTAAACGTGGGAACCCTTATTTTCTACTATTTTTCCAAAAACCGGTTATCCCACACCCTTAAATATATTACCCCAATTTTCCTTAAAAATAATATTTTTATTTTGATTACAGCTACAATTTAGAGATTATGTAAAATGTGAAATCTGTCCTAAATATGCTATGATTAAAAGGGAACATAAAAAACTCAACAATACACCTAAACAGAGTAGAAATAGAAAAGTTAATTGACACGATGATGAGTGTAGGAAGAGATCCCAGAGATATGAAGTGAAATAGAAAGAATAAAATCAAAGGCAAAGTACCAAACAGAATTAAAACTTATCAGTGACCTATTAAGTTATTGAAGAATCTTTAAGAAAACAGAGAACTTTTATTACTGTCTAGATCTATATGGACAGATAATAAATAAATGTACTAAAGGGAGTAGTTTGTGGTCCAATCATTTGAGAGAGCTTTATAATCTGAAGCATGCTTTGCATTCCTAATGTGGGCAATTACCTAATACCAATGGCTTGATTATAATGTTCATATAAAATGTAATATGATATATGAATGCAGGCATGCTGCCACAAGTGTCTTAAATATCTGAATACTAACACGTCAAAAGGTAGGCTGTGTCATTCTATAGAAAAATTCCACATTATTCATCTCTGAAGGAAGACCACGAATTTTAAAGTCTATAGAACTTTTGATTAGCACATGCCTTTACTTATATATTCCCATAAATGTATATTATTTTAAGGCAGTTTAACATAAACACAAGCTCAAAGGACAGAAACACTGCAAAATCCAGGTAATAAAAATCCAGCTTGTATTTTTGTGAAAGAAAATAATACAACAATACAAAAATAAAAAGTTACCCTTAAAAGAATGTTGAGACTGACTTACCTGGAATATCATAATGAGTGGATAAATGATTTAGTCTTTAGGTTAAAAATATACTGTAAATTTTATATAGAGAAAAGGAAGAACAAAGATCTGAATGAAAATTACAGTTAAAAGCATAAGGAGCAGAGCTCTAAAATTGAACAAGTTATGCTGTATAAAAAAAATAAATGTTAAATGAGATTACTCTATGAAGATGTCATCTGTTTAGAACTTACATTTGCACAATATTCAAATGTCAATTAAAATACTTTAAGGAGGAATGTGTGGGTGGCTCAGTCAGTTAAATGTCTGCCTTTGGCTCGGTTCATGATCTCAGGATCCTGGGATTGAGTCCCTACCCCTCTCTCCCTCTGTGCTCTCTCTCGTTCTTCCTCTCTTTCAAGTAAATAAAATCTTTAAAAAAATACTTTAAGAATGAAACAGAATATAAGCAATTAATCAAAACATTTTATGGGCTATAGTCAATCTATTTGGAACATTGATAATGAATATTTACCCTCCCCCCAAAATCAATAACAGCTGAAATTTGAATCTCATGTTGCATCTGACACTGGCATAAGCTGTTAAAGATGATCCTCTCTAAGGACTGACTCCTGTTTTTGTTAATGATATCTAGTTCTCAGATTCAGATTCTGATTCTAATCATTTCTTGACCCTATCAGGCTCTTCAATTTTTTGGGTATACCACTTTTTACTCTTCCTCATGCTCTTCAAATCACAGCTTTTTCCTTAGCTGGCTTAGATTCCACTGTCCACCACTGTAATTACTCTATCAATAGCTTCTTCGTCCTTTCATACAACCTTTTTAATCAACTAGCTAAAACCCTAACCTGATTAAATATATTACTTCTCTTAATCCAAGTCTAGAGAAAGATGTTAGTCCACCCTGTCTACTGGAAATTTATGCCTATAAACATTCAAATAAATTAAGAGATTAGAAGTTGATGTATATTTTCCAGTTTCTAAGTCCTTTTACTCTATTTGACTCAACAACTACCTCATTCTCTTCTAGCCTCCAATATATATCCACCCTGATTACTCTCAAAAATTTATCATTATTCTTGATTCACTGAAACAGTAGAAACAATAAATATAAAACAGTAGAAAAATTATTTTCTTATATTCTCATTAAATCTACCAACATACCTACACTTTCCATCCATATACTGTTTTTTTGTTAAAGCAATGACCCTCCCTATTCTAACAAAGCCTACTCTTCAACTGTTTCCTATTTTCTGTATTATTACATTAAGCTTATATAACATACTAGCTACATTTAACAAATACATTCTTTGAATCTATTTCCTCCAAGATCAGTCCCATTCCTCTGTTCAACTTAGCACAAATATTCTTCAAAAGAAAAATATTAGCAGATATTTGTTCTCATCATTTTCTTTATTATCACTCTTTAGTCAATGCCCAATAGCCTTTCATCCTGCCATTCTATCAAAACAGCTCTTGTCAGTGTCACTAATGACCTCCACAAGCTAGATTTATTATAAATTCTTACCTAATTTGTCAGCCGCATTTAATACTGATGTACCTCTAAAAAGGGGGAAAACTCTTTTTCTTTGGATGCTGAGATGACATGCAATGTTGTGTCTTCTTCAATTGCATTTTCCTCTTTTTCTTAGACATGTTTGCATGTTCATAATCTTTCTAAACTGTTATGTGTTCCATGGCTCAGTCCGTGGTTCTCTTCTGTATCTAGATACACTATCTAAATGATACTATTCAGTTTTGTGGCATTAAATGCACTCTGTATATGGATAGTTCTTACATTTTTATCTTTACCTTAGACTTCTCCCTTGAACTCCTGGTTCATATATTCAGTCCTTTACTCAACATTTATCTAAATATATTAGTTTGAGTAAAGACCAAGATATTGTAATGGGGATACCTCAAAATGCAGTGGTGTCAGTATATAAAAGTTTATTGCTTATTCAGATTTCAGTCTAAGATGAACAGACTATGCTCAACAAGGTCAAATAAGTACACTATTTCCTTCTATATCATTCCTTCACAATCATCTGGCATGCAGTCCTTATGTTTCTGCCCTTTATAACATCCATTATACAACAGATAAAAAAAGGAAGAACAAGATTAGAACATTTGTATTTCAATACACAGGCTGGGAGCTACATATGCCACTTCTACATACATTTCTTTTGATGTATTACCTAGACTGCAAAAGAATGGGAAAATTGTCTAAAATATGGATGTTTCAAGGATTCTTCTACCTACTAATAGTATGTTAATTAATTTGAATCAAAGCTCCCACTTAAAACTGAAAATGCTGATCAAGAGTTTTAAAATATCTAACCGGGAGGCCTGGGTGGCTCAGCAGCTTGGGACCTGCCTTCTGCCCAGGGTGTGAACCTGGAGACCCCAGATCGAGTCCCATGTTGGGCTCCCTGCATGGAGCTTGCTTCTCTCTGCCTCTGTCTCTGTGTCTCTCATTAATAAGTAAATAAAATCTTGAAAATAAATAAATAGATAAATAGATAGATGATAGATAGATAGATAGATAGATAGATAAATAAATAAATAAATAAATAAATAAATAAATAAACTAACCAAAGGAATCACAGAGTTAAGAAGTAGTGAAAAATGTGATGACAGGATTTGGGAAGAATAGATACACTCAAAAAGGTGAAAGTATCATTGAGTCTATATTTCTTGTATGGGAATCTAACAATTCTGAAATAAAGTGATTAGATCAAGAAGCTAATTGAAACTTTCAAGAGTCTTGTAGGAATAGGAATAATATAACTAATTGGGAGTCCAGTAACGACAAATGTGAGAAAATTATGAAACTCTGTCTGTCCTTTAGGAAAATTAAGTAGCCAAAACTTAGTAACAAGGGCAAAGCAAAGGTAGAGAAGTTCATGAAAAGACTGATAACTAGTTTCAATTGATTGCAATTCTGAAATTGCTTTCAGGTGTACTTGAATACCAGGACTTAAGCAGCTTGCAAGATAAAAATATAAATTCTCAAAAAAAAAGTATCATCCAAACTTCAGTTTTTGTTCATAATTTTAACATCATATATGATAAGGAATCAAACTTGATCATGAAGAATAGAGTGAAATCTCAGATAAAAGAGATTCATAGGAAAGATAGGTAATTGGTTCATGAAACAAAGTCTTTAAGTATATAATATTAATATAGTCAATGATATGAAACACTGAGAAAGTTGATGAAGGACTAGAAGCCTTTATAAAAGGGAAAAAAAATTCTAAAACTAAAAAATGAGAATGCAGTGAAGGGATTCAGCAGTCAAGTACAGTTGGATGAAGAGAATATTAGCAAGCTGGAAAATGGCAATAATAAAAATAATCATAATAAGATCCAGAAAAACAAAAAGATGAAAACTACAAATGGAAATACAACAAATGGAAAGTAGTATATGAATAAACGTGTACATGGAGTCAGAGAAAAAAAGAGAAGATAAAAATATTCAAAGAGATTATAGTTGAGAGTTTTCAAAAAAATATGAAAGATATAAAACACTAAATTCCTGAACAGTGAAGAAATAATCAGAATTAGAAAATATCTGGATCTAATGGTAGTTATATATTTTCTTAAAGCCTTAGGGTACCTTCTAAAGCTAATCTTGGAGAAAAAGTGATATCCTTGAATGTCTATATGAAAAAAAGTTGAGAGACCCCATGGGTGGTGCAGTTGGTTAAGTGTTTGACTCTTGGTTTCAGCTCAGATCATGGTTTGAGAGTCCTGGCATCAGACTCCACTTCTGGCTCTGCCCTCAGCACAGAGTCTGCTTAAGATTTTCTTCCTCCCTTTTCCTCTGTCCCTCCTTCCTCTCCTGCAAGGGTATGCTTGTCCTCTCTCTGTCTCTCAAATAAATAAATAAATCTTTAAAAAAATAGTTGAAAGGATGAAAATAATTGAACTAATTATTCTCCCCAGAAAGTAGCAATAAAAGGAAATTTAACCCAAAGAAAGAATAAAAGGAAAATAGAAGAAATATAATAGTAAAGTAATAAATACCCTCTCATTAATGACATTAAAGAGAGTATGGAAATTAAAATACAATCAAAAAGCCAAAAGCTGGCACTTTCAAAACACTAATAAAATTGGTGAGATTTCCAATAAAAAGAGAAAACATGAATGCATAATATTAAAAAACTCCTTTATACAGTTAAGATAGAGAATTCTTCACATGGACTCAGGGCAAAGTGGTTGCTTCAGAAAATGCATACCAGCCTCGCAAGACACATATACCTGCTGTATTCCTCAAGACTGCAGAAATGGTGGTGAAGAATGCTATCAACTAAGTCCTATAAAATTATGACACTCAGGACAAAGAAACCACAAAACCACAAAACAATATTTGATAATATAAAATGAACATAAAGGAAGATAAGAAGTATTACTTAGTAAAAAAAAGGTTCATCTGTTGAACTCATTTAAAGAGTCAAAGTCAGAGGAATCATCTCAATAGTGTTTATTAATTCTTAATAAAACTAATTCTGCTAAATTTTTTATATGGAGATGTAAATATTGATTAGTATTCAGATTACTTTTAAATTAATTATTTAACATGAAAAGACCAAAGGAACTTGGACCATGAATAAAAGGCTCAAAAAGGAGGAGGGGTACTAGAATTTATACTGCTTATATAGGAAATTTCAAGGTTCTATTGGGCAAAATTTTTCAAATTAATATCTATAAAGGCTCTCCAAATTGCCAAATTATGAATCAACCCATTCTTAAAAACAAAAATGGATTTAATTCTTGCTTGGGCAAGGGAAAAACACAAAGTGTGGCCTCTCACCCAAGGAAGCGGCAGGGTTTTTAGATACAGGAGGAAGGGCAGTTTAGGTAAAATATAAATGAAGTTGTGTTTGATAGGCTCAAAGCAAAGCAGGAATGCATACGAAGGGGATTGTGTTATGTCTGGGCTGTAGACTCAGATTACTAATTATTGGAAACCATGGAATTAGAAGATAAATATGGGTCTCTTGTTTAGTCTCAGGATTTCTTTCTTTTTCTTTTTTCTTTTTTTTTTTTTTTTTAAACTTCTTATTTAAACTCTGGGTGGTGTCTGGGTGGTTCAGTCCAGTAAGCATCCTACTTTTGGTTTCCACTCAGGTCATGATCTCAGGGTCCTGGGATCCAACCCAGGACTGGGCTCCTTACTCAGCAGAAAGTCTGCTTGAAGACTCTCTACCTCTGCCCCTCTCTCCACTTGCAGGTGCATCCTCTCTCTCTCTCTCTCTCTCTCTTTCTCTCTTTCTCAAATAAATAAATAAATCTTTAAAAAATAAAAATAAACTCCAGTGAAATATTACATACAACGTTATACTAGTTTCAGATGTACAATATAGTGATTCAGCACTTCCATACAACAACCAGTGCTCATCACAAAAATTGCGCTCCCTAATCCTCATCATCTGTTTGACCCATCCCCCCACCCCCTCTGGTAACCATCTGTTCTTTATAGTTAAGAATCTGTTTCTTAAAAAAAAAAAAAAAAAAAAAAAAAAAAGAGTCTGTTTCTTGGTTCACCTTGCCTTACTTTTTGTCTTTTCTCCCCCTTTGCTCATTTGTTTTGTTTCTTAAATTCCCCATGAGAATGAAATGATATATTTGTCTTTCTCTGACTTATTTTACTCAGTATAATACTCTCTAACTCCATCCATGTCGCAGCATATGGCAAGATTTTATTTTTTCATGGCTGAGTAATAACCCATTGTATATATATATATGTCACATCTTTATCATTTATCAGTTGGTGGATACTTGGACTGTTTCCATACTTTGGATATTGTAGAAAATGCTACTATAAATATTGGGGGCATGTATCCCTTTGAACTAGTAATTTTGTATTATTTGGGTAAATACCTAGTAGTGCAAATGCTGGATCATAGAGTAATTCTATTTTTGACTTTATAAGGAACCTCCAGTACTCGCTTCGGCAGCACATATACTAAAAATATAAGGAACCTCCATATTGTTTTCTAGAGTGGCTGTATCAGTTTGCACTCCCACAAACAGTGCAACAGGGTTCCCCTTTCTCCATATCCTCGCCAGCATCTGTTGTTTCCTGTGTTGTTAATTTTCACCATTTTGACAGGTGATATCTCATTGTAGTTTTGATTTGCATTTCCCTGATGATAAGTATATGAGAGTCTTTTCATGTGTCTATTGGCCATTTGTGTGTCTTTGGAAAAATGTCTATTCATGTCTTCTGCTCATTTTAATTGGATTATTTGTTTTTTTGGGTGTTGAGGTTTGTAAGTTCTTTATATATTTTGTATACTAGCCTTTATCAGATGTTATTTGCAAATATCTCCCCCCATTATGTAGGTTACCTTATAGTTTTATTGATTGTTTCCTTCACTGTGAAGAAGCTTTTTATTTTAATGGAGTACTAATAGTTTATTTTTGTTTTTTGTTTCCCTTGCTTCAGGAGACATATCCAGAAGGAAGTTTCTACAATTAATGTCGAAGAAGTTAGTACCTGTGTTTCCTCTAATATTTTTTGTGGTTTCAGGTCTCACATTTTGGTGTTTAATTTATTTTTAATTTATTTTTGTGTATGATGTAAGAAAGTAGTTCAGTTTCATTCTTTTCCATATTGCTGTCCAGTTTTCTCAACATCATTTGTTGAAGAGATTGTCTTTTCCTAATGGATATTTTTTCCTGCTTTGTTGAAGATTAATTATCCATATAATTGGGGGTTTACTTCTGGGTTTTATTTTGTTGCATTGGTCTATGTGTCTTTTTTTGTGCCAGTACCATACTGTTTGATCACCACAGCTCTGTAATATAACTTGAAGTCTGGAATTTTGATGCTTCCAGCTTCATTTTTCTTTTTTGAGGTTGCTTTGGCTATTTGGAGTCTTTTGTGGTTTCATACACATTTTAGGATAGTTTGCTCTATCTCTGTGAAAAATGCTATTGGTATATTGACAGAGATTGCATTAAATGTGCAGATTGCTTTGGGTAATATAGACATTTTAACAATATTTGTTCTTCTGACCATGAACATGGGATGTTTTTCTATTTATTTGTGTCCTCTTTAATTTCTTTCATCAATGTTCTGTTCTCAGAATACAGATATTTTGCTACCTTAACTTTATTTTTAGACCTTTTTAAAAAAGATTATTTATTTATTTATTCATGAGAGACAGGGAGATAGAGAGAGAGAGAGAGGCAGAGACACAGGCAGAGGGAGAAGCAGGCTCCATGCAGGAGCCTGACGTGGGACTCGATCCTGATCCTGAGTCTTCAGGATCACGACCTGGGCTGCAGGTGGTGCTAAACCTCTCTGGGCTGCAGGCGGTGCTAAACCGCTCAACCACTGGGGCTGCCCTATTCTTAGATCTTATTGTTTTTTACATAATTGTCAATGGGATTGTAACTATATAACAATACAGGCCTACTTCAGGAAGCAAGAAAAATCTCAAATAAACAACCTAACCTTACACCTAAAGGAACTAGAAAAAGAGCAGCAAATGAAACCTAAGGCCAATGGAGAGAAAGAAATAATAAAAATTAAAGCAGAAATAAATGATATAGAAACTAAAAAACAAAAACAAAAACAAAAACCAAACCAAACAAAAAGAAAACAGTAGAACAGATCAATGAAACCAGAACCTAGCTCTTTGAAGAAATTATTAAAATTGATCAACCTCTAGCCATAGTTATCAAAAAGAAAGGAGAGAAGACC
Organism: Canis aureus; assembly: GCF_053574225.1. Classification (NCBI taxonomy): domain Eukaryota; kingdom Metazoa; phylum Chordata; class Mammalia; order Carnivora; family Canidae; genus Canis; species Canis aureus. The sequence continues at coordinate 8,727,971 of NC_135640.1, forward strand.
CAAATAAATAAAATCACAAATAAGAGAAGAAAAAAAAAAAAAAAAACAATGCCACAGAAATATAATTATAAGAGCTATTATGAAAAACTATATGACAATAAATTGGATAAAATGGGAAAAAATGGACAAATTCCTAGAAACACATAAACTACTCAAACTGAAACACAAAAATATATAAAACTTGAAGAGACTGATAACAAGCAAAGGAATTGAATCAGTAATCAAAAAACTCCCAATCAACAAAAAAGCCCCAGCCAGATGGCTTTACAGGCAAACTCTACCCAACATTTAAACAAGTTTTAGTACCTATTCTTCTCAAACTATTCCAAAAAATAGAAAAGGAAGGAAAGTTTACAATTTCATTCTATAAGGCCAGCATTTCGCTCATACCAAACCATATAAAGAGTCTACCAGAAAAGAGAACTACACACCAATATCCTTGATGAACATGGATGCAAAAGTTCTCAATAAAATACTAGCAAAATGAATCCAATAATACATTACAAAATCACCACAATCTAGTGGTGCATTCCTGGAATGCAAGGATGATTCAATATTCATAAATCAATCAATGTGATACACCACATTAATAAAAGGATAAGAACCATATGAACTTGTCAGTAGATGCAGAAAAAAACACTTGACAAAATACAGTATCCATTCACGATGAAAATCCTCAACATACGTCAACATCATAAAGGCCATATATGAAGAACCCACAGCTAATATCATCTTCAATAGTGCAAAACTGAGAGCTTTTCTTCGATGGTTAGGAATAAGACAGGGGGGCAGCCCAGGTGGCTTGGTGGTTTAGCGCTGCCTTCAGCCTAGGGCATGATCCTGGAGACCTAAGGTAGAGTCGCACATCAGGCTCCCTGCATGGAGCCTGCTTCTCCCTCTGCCTGTGTCTCTGCCTCTCTCTCAGTGTGTGTGTGTGTGTGTGTCTCTCTCATAAATAAATATTAAAAAAAAAAAAAGAATAAGACAGGGATGTTCACTCTCACCAGTATTATTAAACATAGCACTGGAAGTCTTAGGTAGAGCAATCAGGCAACAAAAAGAAATAAAAGGAGGAAGAGTAAAAAGTGAAGTAAAAAGTAAGGAAGAAGTAAAATTGCCGCTATTTGCAGATGACATGATACTCTGCAGAAAACCTGAAGGACACAAAAAAACTGCTGGAAGTGGCAAATGAATTCAGTAAAGTCATAGGATACAAAATCAGTATATAGAAATTTGTTGCCTTTTTACTCGGCAGTTTGAAGCAGCAGAAAAAGAAATTAAGGAGTCTCAGAACTTCATATCTGAATCTTTTCACCTGCTTAAATTCAAGTTTCCTCCCCTATAATATAGTGATTGATTTTAGATAATATTTTGGATAAGAAGATAAATCTTCTTTAGATAAGATTTTAGTGTCCTTGATATTTATTAATAAAAATAATTTTACTGGTTGACATTTTCTTAAATTCTAAGTTCACATTTTGGAACTATATTCATCAAAACTTTGTATTTTTTTGGTATATTTTCCTGACATACCAGTTGATACTGACTTCTTGCTGTATATTTGAAATTCCTCAACATCTGTAGAAATTATGACACTTGTGCTCTGTGGCACAATGTCATTGAGTCTGCCATTAGGTAAGGAAGATTCTGTGGGATTTTTTTCCCCCACAAAGGGCCATTTCAAGTAACACTGATTACAAATAAGATCTTAAAAGTTTTAGGTTTATTTACACTGTAGCAATGACCACTGTGGGTTTTAACAGTAAAGTACTATCTTCCTCCCCTTTTCTGCCTCGTCACATTGTTGTTATTGTTGTTGTTGATCTTGAAGTCTCATCATTATTGACTACTTGCTCATTGTAGGTAGGTCTTCTTCATTAAAGTTATTTTTTTTATCATAGTGGAAAACTTTAATGGAACATTAAAATTTGCATAAAGAATCAATAAAAATAGAATTATTTGGACCCAGTTGGGCTAGAATCTGCTCTATCCTTGAGTCATGAAGAAACTATCAATTATAATTCTATCTAACTCCTGGGTAAATCAAAAGGGGCCAATAGCAACTCATTAGTAGGAAAAGAGACATAATTTGTTTCTTCATATTTTTATTATTTTGGATACCTATGATTTTCAGGAATCTTCATCATTATTATTAATTCCACACATTTATTTTCCTCTGTGGGTCCCTTTGCATTCCATTTATTTCTATTTTCTGAGTTGTTTTTGATTCATCCTTTTGTTTATCTCTTTGTTTACCACTGTGTGCTGAGTGTCTAGGACCATTTGTCATACGTTATAGATGTTTGATTATTTAACAGTATGCATTTTTTTAAATAGCTAAGGCCTGATTTATTATTTTTTAAGAATTTTATTTATTTATTTGAGAAAGCACGATGGCACAAGCCAGGGAAGAGGCAGAGGAAGAGTTAGAAGCAGACTCCTTGTTGAACAGGCAGCCTGATGCAGGGCTCCATCCAGGACCCTGGGTTCATGACCTGAGCAGAAGACAGATGCTTAACTGAGCCACCCAGGTGCCTCAAACGGTATGTATTTTAACAAAAGCAGTGTGGAATATCTGGAACATAAAGGAAAACAGAAAGTTGCAGAGACAAAGAGCATGGGTTTGAAATAGTATAATTCCATATTAAAATCTTGCTCAGTCCTTCTGTTCCTTATTTGTGACATATGGATTTTATGTACATGAAATTATACATAAAAAATATCTGACAAACTAATATACTGTGCTTATTAGTAAATCTGGCAATGAACAACATAACAATAATTACAATAATTGCAAGATACAATCTAATTTACTCATAACTCCAGTATTTAGATATGACATTTTATTTTTTAAAGATTTTATTTATTTATTTATTTATTTATTTATTTATTTATTTATTTATTTATTTAGTGTGTGAGTGAGGGGAGGGGCAGAGGGATATAGAGAATCTCAAGTGTACTCCGTGCTGAGTTTGGAGCCTGATGTTGGGCTATATCTCATGATCCTGAGATCTTGTCCTAAGCTGAAATCAAGAGTCAGACATTTAAACGACTGAGTCACCAAGGTGCCCCTGGATATGACATTTTATTCTTTCCATTTCTATTTTTTCCTATAAACTTGTGTATTTGTTTGACAGAGTATTCCCTAAGCAAATATTCTTCATTTAGAATTTTAAGTATAGCTTCAAGATACTATTTCTAATACTCAAGATAATATACTTTATATAAATCTTGTTTGAGATGTAAGAAATTTCCAATTTTTATTATAATAGAAGTAAAATTTTATGAAATGTTTTCTTCTGACAGCACACCCTGAGAATGCCTATTTTTGTGCAATGTGTACAGTTTTAAATATTATCAGTTGCAAATGTTTTTCTAATCAGCTGACTTGCATTTCACATATTTTCAGTGTTTTAAGAATATTTCTAATATTATTACTCATCTGTATTTGTAAATAACCTGTTCATGTCTTTTGCCAAAATGTGTTTTTCTTATTTATTTGTATGTTCCCATTTTAGTAAGAATACCAACTTTTTGTCATAATTTTATTAAACTATTTTTGTTATTGAATGTATTTTAATTATATTTTCAACAGTTAAAAACTTAAATTTTATGCAATTACATCTATTTATAATTGTTATTATTCTGTTATGTGTCTCATAGCAATTAAATGTCCAGAGCTCGTGCCTGTTTAAAGAAAGTTCAGGCTTTCTAAAATTTAACTTTCTAATCCACCTTAAATATATTTTGATGTGTAAGATGAGAAGATGGTCTGATTATTTATTTTTTATTAAAAAATATTTTTATCACAGTATTGACACATCATATATCAAATGGTATATTACAGTTATTTATTACAGTTACAGTTTATTACAGTTTTTTCTAGTGATTTTAAGTTTTACATTACAATTAAAATTTAGTCATAGAATTTGATAGTTAGAATGAGATTAGGATCTATTTTTGTTATCTTTGTAATGATTATTTTTCTGTGCCACCTTTATCATTCACTTTTTAAATTAATTATTCCTACAATTGTATATGGAAAATGATATAGAGTGCATTTTTATATCTACATTTAGTACAGTGTTCAGAAAATATAACAGTAATAATTAAAATTACTAAGTAGTGTAGGACAGTGATAGTTTCTCCTACTTCAAATGTGTAACTGTCTAATTAGATTCCTTATAAAATATACTAATATTTCCTAATCAGAAAATCTCAAAATGTAGGAGAGACATTTTTTTTTTTTTTTTTTTTAGGAGAGACATTTTTGACTCATCTTTTTGCTCATCATCTACATTTGCATAGTTTAAAATTTTTAATTTCTTTATAAGCAGTATTTTTCAAGCTGATCAATAAATTGTATCCATTCTCTTTGTCACTCTGATTTAGATTTCCCTATATTTCACCAGAATAGGGATAATACAGCTTTTTACTTTTTTCCCAATCTCTTTTTTTCTCCTTACTCCAACCTTTCATTCCTAATGCTGTTACTTTTTGCTTTTAACATAGATTTATGATTAGATTTTTTTCATTAAAATGTATATACTAGTACTATAGTACCCACTGAATTTGTTTTAGGTTTTATTTATTTTATTATTTTTTTTAATTTTTATTTATTTATGATAGTCACAGAGAGAGAGAGAGGCAGAGGGAGAAGCAGGCCCCATGCACCCGGAGCCCGATGTGGGATTCGATTCCGGGTCCCCAGGATCACGCCCTGGGCCAAAGGCAGGTGCCAAACCGCTGCGCCACCCAGGGATCCCGGTTTTATTTATTTTAAAAAAAGATTTTGCTTGTTTATTTATTTATTCATGAGAGACACACAGAGAGAGAGGCAGAGACCAGGCAGATGGTGAAGCAGGCTCCATGCAGGGAGTCCGATAGGGGACTTGATCCTGGATCCCGGGCCCAGGCCCTGAGCGGAAGGCAGACACTCAGCACTGAGTCACCCAGGCAACCCAGTGTTTTACGTGACTGTACACACCTCAGTCTCCATTCCCAAATGGCCATGCACTATTGATCCAGTTTTAGCTTCCATAATGTCTTCAAACTGACTTTTTCCCTGTGTTCACCATTGATTTAAAAATTTTATGCCTTCCTATTTTCCCCTTCTATGAAATTTCTTTCCAAACACTCCTTATCCTTTTAATTCCAATATATCATCTCCTAAATTTTTTTTCTTAACCTACTTATAATAGTCTCTTTTAGAACCTACACAGAATATTGTATTTATTTCATTGTAACAGTATTCATCTTGTATTTGGCCACTTGATGTTTGTTCTTTCCTTCTTCTTCAATTATAAGTGATTTGGGTACTGCTCTGAACATTGGTCCTTTCATGTAGTAAAAATCTTTTTAATAACTTTATTATAAGTACCCAGTAAAAAACAAGTATCTAAAGTATGCAAAAATATAAGTCCAACAATCTGGAGTATCCAAAATCACATTATTCTTGTTTCAGTTTAATAAAAGCCTTTATTTTTCTTAAGAAAACAAGATTTTGAAAATGTTATTGTAATCCTAAGTATTCTAATTTTGAGAAAAAAATCAACAAATGATATTTGCAGTGATTATAAGATTTTAAGATTTCTCCCACCAATGTACCAAAAATATTTACACAAATAAATAAGGAAAAGTAAACAGGAGGTAGAGATTATCTAAGTTATATATTTAATTAAATGCATAGCCCATTTAAGGAATGTTTGGAGTTATGGTATACAGTTTTCATATGTTTTCAGGAAAAAGGGAAAGGCAATTTGTTATTCTAGCCATAATTAGTAGTAGTAAAACTAATTTCAGTGTTTAAACAAAAGAGTTTCAATTAAGAAAAAAGAAGAAAATAAGTAAAGAAGGAACTTGTAAAAGTATGGCAAAGGAGAGGAAAATGAATCAGCAATGTGTAGAGGATTTTTAAGGCAGTGGAAATACTCTGTGTGTTATAATGATGGATATATGTCATTATGCATTTGTCCAAACCCAAAGAATGTACACTAGGAAGAGTGAAACCTAAGGTAAACTATAGACTTTGAGTGATTTTGATGTGTCAGTGCAGGTTCCTCCTTGGTAAAAAAAAAAAAAAAATCTACCAATTCTGGTGAGTGATGTTGATAACAAGTGAGACTATATATATGTTGGAACAGAGAATATATGAGGAATTTCTGTACATCCCTCTTAATTTTGTCATAATCCTAAAACTCTCTAAAAAGAAGTCTTAATGAAGTCATGAAAAAGTAGGACAGAAATCAAGGTGAGTAATTGAAGGCAAATTGAATAAAATAACCTCTTTAATCCTCAGCTAGTCTTTTACCCTTAAATTCACACCATATATAAAATGATTACATCCAAAAATAATTCAAAAATCTTCAGAAGGGTCAACATTGCCATTGTTTGCTGGTTACCTAGAGGTCAAGTCTCCTTTTTTTAATGCTTTTATCTGTCTACACACTGCCTAAAATGTGTTAACTCCAATTCAATGTAAAATTATTGCTCTTGAACAACATGGTGCTGTGCCCCAAATTCAGATATAAAGTAAAAATAAAAACTATAACCCCTACATTAAACCACATATGCAAATATATAGTGTGATTATTGATAGATCTAATGTAAATGTTAAGATAATAAAGCTAATAGAAAAGAAAGACTATCTTTATGGTTTGTGTTTTCAACAGAACACAAAAATCACTAACATAATCAGAACACTGGACTTTATTACAATTACAGAGTTCTGTTCATCAAAATATACCATTAGTAGTGTGAAACTATAAGCAGTGCAGTGCGAGAAAGGATGTGTGATACCAGTAACACATGATAATACCATATATAGAATATAGACTGTATTTGAATTTCCTTACCTGGTACCAAAATCACAGTGTCTTAATTGCTGTAGCTTTATGTTATCTTGATCTCTGATACCATGATTTCTCAAATTTCTTCTTCAAAAGATTATTAGGCTAGCAGGGGCCTTGGCATTTTCCACATAAATTTTAGAATCAAGTTGTCCATTTCCACAAGAACAACAAAAAATTGCGAGATTCTATTTGGATTTATTTTGGTCATAACCTTATTACTGAGAGTGGTTTCAGAGGAACAGAATCAAGATGAGTTTCTGAATTGATTCTGGGGTTTCCAGAATATGTTCTCTAATCTGATTAGATATAGAGGCACTAATGACTATTTCCACTAGTAGAGGGCACTGATAGTCCATGGTGTCACGTGCAATAAAAAAATGTGTAGTATTACACTGGATGTGTCTATTCAAATTTTATTAGAGGGAATTCTGCCTCAAGGCTTCCATCAGCTTTGCCTGCAAATCAGCTTTTCCTTGTGTCTCCAGATGGCCGGCTGACCCACTCTGCAGATTTCACACTTGCCAGTCCTCACAATGGTGAGAATCAATTCCTTAACTCTCTCTTCTTCTCTTTTTCTCCTTCCCTCCCTCTCTTCTTCTCTGTCTCCCTCTCTCTCATTTCTCTCTTTCTCTCTCTCAAGTATTTATAATATCTATAAATATAAGATATATATCTTATTGCTTCTGTTTCTCTGGAGAAACCTTACCAATGCAGATTTTTAATTTTCCAACCCATAAATATAAGAGTATAGTATCTACCCTCTTATAGAGAAGCTCCCTACAAAAAGCTTGATGTAGGACCTGATCCCAGGATCCCAGGATTACGACCTGAGTTAAAGGCAGACACTCAACCACTGAGCACCCAGGCACCCCAAGATTTTATTCTTTCTAGTGGCAAAATAATATCCCCTTGTATGTAGACCACCTCTTCTTCATCCATTCACCTGTCATTGAACACCATTATTTGCCTATTGTAAATACTGCTGCAATAAGCATCAGGGTGCTTTAAATCAGTATTTTTGTATTCTTTGAGTAAATACCTAGTAGTGAAATTGCTGGATTGTAAGGTAGCTCTATTTTTAACTTTTTGAGAAACCTCCATACTGTCTTCCAGAGTGGATGCACCAGTTTGCATTTCCACCAACAGTGCAAGAAGGTTTCTATTTCTCTACGTCCTCATCAATAGTTATATCTTGTGTTTTTTAGTTCAGCCATTCTGACAGATGTGAAGTGATACTTCATTTTCATTTTGATTTGCATTTCGCTGTTGGCCAGCTGGTCTTTGGAGAAATGCCTGTTCATGTCTTCTGCCCATTTTTAACTGGATTATTGCTTTTGGGGTTGTTGAGTTGTATAAATTATACACTTTAGATATGAACTTTTTTATCAGATATATTATTTGGAAATATCTTCTCCCATTCAGTAGATTGCCTTTTAGTTTTGTTAATTGTTTCCTTCACTGTGCAGAAGCTTTTTATTTTGATGTCATTCCAATAGTTTATTTTTGCTTTTGTTTCCCTTCCTCAGGAGACATGTCTAGAAAAATATTGTTACAGCCAATGTCAGATAAATGATTGCCTATTCTATCTTTTAGGATTTTTATGGTTTCTGGTGTCACTTTTAGATCCTCAATCCATTTTAAGTTTATTTTTGTGTATGGTGCAAATATGGTCCATTTTCATTCTTTGGCATGTAGCTGCCCAATTATCCCAACACCATTTGTTGAAGATACTTTTCCCCATTGGAGTTTCTTTCCTGCTTTGGTGAAGATAAATTATCCATACAATTGGAGGTTTATTTATGGGCTTTCTAATCTGTTCCATTGATCTATATTTGTACTTTTTGTGCCAGTACCTTACTGTTTTGATCACTATAGCTTTGTAATATAACTTGAAGTCTGGAGTCATCATGACTTTTTGCTTTTCTTTTTTCAAGGTTCTTTGGCTATTCAGGGTCTTTTGTGGTTACATACAAGGGTTATGATTGTCTGTTCTCTTTCTGTGTAAAATGCTGCTGTTATTTTGATAAGGATTGCCTTAAATGTGTAGATTGCTTTGGGGTAGTATAGACATTTTAACACTACTTATTCTTCTGATCCATGAGTTATGGGATTTTTTTTTCCATTTCTTTCTGTCATCTTCAGTTTCTTTCATCAACATTTTACAGTTTTCAGAGTACTGGTCTTTCATCTATTTTGCTAAGTTTATTCTTAAATATTTTATATTTAAATATTTTATTTTATTATTTGGTGCAATTATAAATGGGATTGTTTTCTTAATTTCTCTTTCTGCTGCTTCATTATTGGTGTATAGAAATGCAATGGATATCTGTATATTGTTTTGTATTCTGGGATCCCTGGGTGGCGCAGCGGTGTGGCGCCTGCCTTTGGCCCAGGGTGCGATCCTGGAGACCCGGGATCGAATCCCACGTCGGGCTCCCGGTGCATGGAGCCTGCTTCTCCCTCTGCCTTTGTCTCTGCCTCTCTCTCTCTCTCTCTGTGACTATCATAAATTAAAAAAAAAATTGTTTTGTATTCTGCGACCTTCATTCATTGGTTGACTGAATGTGACTGTGACTGAATTCATTCCTCAGTTCTAATAGTTTTTTGGTGACATCTTTAGGGTTTTATATGTGTAGTAGCATGTCAACCAATTTTTTTATAGTTTTAATGTAGAGCTGTAGTTCATCTTTGTTAGCTGTTTATATGAATGGAAACTTTAAGTTATTAGCTCTTAATATACAGAAAGGTAAATGTATATGTGCAATGACTTTACTAAATTGATTTATTAATTTTTAAAGATTGCAGGTTCTCTTGAGTTATTTTATTACAAAATCTTAGTATTTGTAGTGTAATTAAATATCCATTTTTTTCATTTTTACGCTTTCTTTTCTTGCTTTAACAAACATTCAGCATAATTTGAATAGAGGTAATGATAATCAACATCTAGTCTTTTTTTTAAATAAATTTATTTTATATTGGTGTTCAATTTGCCAACATATAGAAAAACACCCAGTGCTCATGCCATCAAGTGCCCCCCTCAGTGCCCATCACCCAGTCACCCCTACCCCCCGCCCACCTCCCCTTCCACCACCACTAGTTCGTTTCCCAGAGTTAGGAGTCTTTCATTCAACATCTAGTCTTATTCATGAACTCAGGGTAATAGTGTTCAGTATTTCACAACTAAGTATAATGTTTCACATCTATGCTCTTTATTAAATTAATGATATCACTTTGTTCCTAAATTTTTATAATTTATCTTATGAACAAGTGTTTACTTTTGTTAATTGTAGTTCCATCTATTGAAACATGAACTTTTTCATTTATTCTATTGATAGGATTAACTGACTTGATTTATTTTTATTAATATTCTATATGTATGGATTTAAATTTTAATTATTTTGCTAATAATTTTTGTGATTAATTTATGGGAGATATCAACACATTATTTTTTTATAATGTCCTTCTTCAAGTTTGATTTGTGAGTCCTGAATTTTTCCTGGCCTCATAAAGTGAGGTGGAAACTAACCTCTTTTTATTTATTCCCTAGAAAAGAATATATAAAATTGATATACAATTCTCAAATATTAGGAAAAAGTTACCAGTATAGTCTTAGAGCCTGTAATTGCTTTGTGGAAGGTTTATAGATAGGAATCAAATTTCTATAAAAGATGTGCAGTAATTTAGTTTTACTATTTTTTCATGTGTTGTTTTGTTAATTTGATTTTTTAGACTTAGTTTTTTTCATGTAAAACATGAAATTTATTGGATGAAGTTGCTTATCAGATATTCTTACCATCTTTTTAACATCTAAGAGTCTATATTGATGGTCCTTTTTTTGTTCTTGATAATGATAATGTATGTTTTCTTTTTTCTTTTTTATCCTGAGGCATCTTTTAGAGTTTTATTATTTCATTAATATTTATAGAATAAACTTTTTGAGTTCTGAAATTCTCCTTAAAGGTTTACTTTTCTTTTCCTCATTCTACCGTCTTTGATTTCAATATATTACTTTATTTTAGCCTCTTTACATTGATCTTTTACCTATTGTCATTTCTAATACATATATTAAAGCTACATTTTACTAATTTTATGTCATAATTTCATTATCATTGGTTCAAACTATTTTTTAATTTCCATTGCAAATCCTTTGTTATCCTTTCATTACTTAGGTTTCCAGCAAATGAATACTAAGTGATTACTGGACAATGTTTGCATTTTATACACACAAACACACACACACACACACTTTAACTTGCTGTTGCTTAGGTGTCTGCATATTTGAATAGTCAAAATCATATTCTGGATTAGTTCCACAGACTAAATAAATACATATGTTTACTTTTATACTTGCATTATAGGAAAATAGAATTACAGATATACTATGAGTAGATGATGCAATAAGATATCAAAAGCACTTTTTCATAACAGCCATCAATTGTTCTTAACACTTAATTCACACTGAAAGAACTGTTGTGTGCCCTCTCCCACTTAAAAAAATGCAGAAACTATTATTAGGAATATTTTTCTTGTCTTAAATTAATTAAAACATTTGTATAATACTTTTCTGTGTCACAGGGAATCCAAAATGTTCTGTTTTACCATTTGCTGGCATCGTCAATCACTTTTGATATATTGAGACACCTAAGTTGATTTCTCTTCTCCTTTACATTTGGTTTTGTGGATATTTAGAGACCAGAACTGATTGACAGGTATGCAAGTGTACTGACAAACAGTGTGTTCTTTGTGGAGTATGCTTTTGCAACCCAGGAGGTATAACTATGCAAATACTAGCAGATGGCTATGTAAATATAAATGTAGTTGTTCTACTAAAGCCTGACATAGTGACACATTTAATTAATTTTAAATACATTAATAATTTTCTCAGAAAATTTATATTAATAAGTGTTTTAGAGACTTCTTATCCATTGCAAAATTCTTCTTACCTGTTAGTTGGGCATGGGTCTTGTTAAATCTTGGCAGAACATTTTATAGTTGAGATATTTCAGTCTCATAGAGAATTACATGGCAGATGGCAATGTAAAGGAACTACTCAGCTATTTGAGTATTATTTTTAGGTAGCCATCTGCTGGGTATTCATTCCTCTGGGATTCACAAATTACTTGGGGGCTAGGAAGTGTGCCTATGGATTCAAAGTTGTTTAGAGTTCAAGTGTGTGCATGTGCATGCACACACACGCAAACTACATATATGAAGAAATATATAGTGAAATATTTAAGAAAGTATTTTAGTGGCTATGTAGCTGGTTCCTAATTTAAAATGTTTACTTAAGATATTTTACTGAATATTCTAAATAGTTATTCAGCAAGTGTATTGTTCAGTCTTTCAAATGAAAAGCTTAAAGCAGAATCCACCAATATTTAATCTTAGTCCAGTCCACAATGTATTTGGGATTATACTTGCAAAAATGTTTTATAAATAATTATGAGATGTATATTTTGTAGAAGAGTATACCTAAAAAATAAAACAATAAAACTAATTTACAAGAAGAAATTAAGCTAATAGGTTGTGGAGTTTGTGTTTTTTTCAATTTGCTATATATATATATATATATATATATATATATATATATTTTTTTTTTTTTTTTTGGTGGTGGTGGTTTTTGTTTTTGTTTTTGTTCCTTACTTTACCTTCCTCCCTTATTGAGTCTTTTTTTTTTTAAGACTTTATTTTTTTAAGCAATCTCTATACCCAAGTTGGGGCTCAATCTTACAACTGGAGAATCAAGAGTTTCATGCTCTACCAACTGAGCTAGCCAGGTGCCCCCTTGATTGTTTTGAGTAAAATGCAAATTAATTTATCAACCACTTGGGTAACTACACTAAATTATTTATACTGGAAAATACATGTTCATATGCACAGATAGTGGGCAATAGAAACTCCATGATTGTATGTTGATTTTTTTTTTGTATGTTGATCTTTATACTAAAATAATACTCAAAAATGCACATGATCCTTGTTAAAAACATGCAAAGTCTTCTCTGTTGTAATTGAGTTGGAATATTCTCTTATCACTATAGAGATCAAAGTTTTTTGATGTATAATTTTGGCTTTTTTATAATTGAGAATCTTCTGTTAATGAAATATTGAAAAATTAGTTCAAATGATAAAAATTACTTTAAAAGTTTCTTATCTCAAATTATCATATAACAAAAGTAAAACAGAATTTTGTTTTGGGATATATTGTATTTTGAGATAGGCATTCTTACCAATGATAAATATCAAGAATATCAAACACTCATTGAAGAAAAGGCAGTATGTGCTCTAAGAAGTTTAGAGTTTAGAAGTTAATTCCTCTAAGTCTCCGGGATTGCGGTAAATTGAGATGTCCAGGGAATCAATCATGTCTTATTACCAGGCAATCGATGAATTATCTACAGAGTCTGATATGAATTTTTTATTGGCATTTCCTGAATAAAATGATCTTTTGAAGTTGATAGTTTTATTCTTATGAAAAATTCAATTCGTAGATTGCAAAAGTATCCTGCTCCTATTTAGGCCAGTTTGAGTAATCTTATAGCAGAACAACTTTACTTGGCTACTTTGTATTAACAATACTTGATATCCACAATGTCTAAGACTATTTCTAATAGAAAATCATCTTAGGGAAGCTCCTGTAATGATTTCATGGGTTTATTTTCCAGAACATCTCTGTAGATCCAATCCTCTAGTTTATCCATTTGTGCCAAATCATTAATACTCTCCTGATCTTTAGTAAAGAATTAGTTTCAGTTAGTAGCTTAGGAATCCTACAAGAATTTGTCTTAATATTAAGTGTCTGATCTCATACCATAATGCTGCTTGGGAAAATAGGATTCTTTTAGATGTCATAGGAAAAAACCTCATAGCAAATGTATAGTTTTCTTTATTCCTACTATAATTGAAACACAGGTAATGTGTCTTAAAATGAAATGTCTTATTGTTCATTAAGTTGTAAGGTAAGAAAGACATGAAAATATGATTAATTAGATAACTTGGTGTGTCCCTTTAGAAAATTCTGTCAGTATTTAGCATTCCTTGATTAGTATATATGATCAATGTTTCCTGGGAAATTTATGTTTTTCTTATCTTATAGAAACTTCAGTTTATTTTAAATAGTTTTGCAGTACATTTTATCCAATATTATATAGGTGTCATAATCAACTCAAGTGACTAGTTATTCCATTAGAAAGCTGTAATTGGAAATCTGCAATATTTAATGATCTTAGTCAATTTCCTTACAAATGAGTTTAAAAGTCAGGGTGTGTATTTTGAAAAGGAGTATTTTAGAGATGAAAAATATATGTATATATTTATAACAAATGATAAAATTATTTAGAAGAGATGCACATAAAACTGCCTCAGTTTTTGTTTGTTTTCATTTTACTGCCATTTCAGTTAATTTTTCTACAGGACTCAAAATTTTATTATCTACTTAGGCACTGACTTCATTTTAATGTTGTGTATGTTAATAATATTAGCATTGTGTGTTAATATTTTAATATAGATTATAACATTATTAATATTGATGTGTCTCACTTTCTTGACTGCAGATGAAACTTCTATAAATGCTCAATATTTTTCCTAACCTTCAGTGTAAATCTAGACATATATAATATTTTTAATAGCATACTTGTTATATTGAATTGAGATCAGAAGTAATACAAGATCTCCTCATTACCTATACCCCTCAAGAATTTGAAAATTCCACAGTTACTTAACCAATTCAACCAAGAAAGAAAAAATAAAAACTAGCCAGATATAACAGCACAGTCTTTATTTTAGCTAATCATAGGCAGGGCGATATTCAAGACTTCAGGTACTCTTAAGTATTTCACTTAAGTGTCTATAGGCATCAGACACTACCTCCTTAGTTTGCAGTACTCAATTTGAGAAAACAAAAAAAGATTCATGATTGAAGTGAACTAACAATTGAATAATTCCCTAAAATCTTCACTTAATGTTAAAATAGAAAAATGATATTCAGTTTGTTGTTGACATTCTTAGATAAATAATAACTAATGTTTTGCTGTTAATCTGGATTTAAAATTGTTGGTAGTCTTGCTTATACTCAAGTTTTTAACCAAAAGTATATACAGAAGGAATGACACGTCCATATATTTTAAATGATAATTATTTGAATAAATTTGTCCTCTATTAGTGAATTCCATTTTTTGTCCTTCTATATTATTCTTCTGAAATTTATACTGCATTACGTCTTTTCAGTGATGATTTAAAAATCAGAACTGTTCATGATTGTATTATGTGAATTTCACTACTATAGATTACCCATTTATAGAAATCTCTTTTTAGAGATAATTGAACCTAACTTTGATTTTTGAAATTTTCATTTCCAAGAGGATATAACCTTTATCCTTTATGCTAAGGCAGGTTGAAGGTGATATATATGACAGCCCTATTCCTTATCTTAGATGAAATAGGAAACTACAGATTCAATTTCCAGGTGACTGTGCACTAAGAGATATTGTACTCTGTTCAGGTATCTTGATATTAAAAAGTTACTGAATAAATATAAAAGTGTCCACCCAGCTTTATTTTTTGAAATTTGACTCAAATGTTAACAAAAAGAAGCTTTATTAAAAGCAAACTGGAAATAATTTTAGCCATAGATGAACTACATTATTATTAAAAAAAATTTGATAACAAGATTATATTCGTTTTTAGGAGGTTTCTTTAAAAAATAATACAGAATATAAATTACACAAATTAGATATAAATATGAATACTTATTTAAAATGAGATGACATATCACAATAAATTACAAATGTTAAAAAAAATAACGAATACAACAAACCTCACAACAATCCATAAAAGTAAGATGTTTGGAAGATTTAATAGTTTCTATATCTCTAAAGTAGGTTTTTACCACTTTGATTAAATATTATTAGATATTATTTTCTATAGAGAAAAAAGAAACATAATTCTTATTTTCTTCCAGCATGGTTGATCAATAAATGTTTCTCATTATTAGAAATTAGAAAAAAAATTTTCATCTTCACAACATAATCATAACTTAAAGCAAATTATTAGGATGTATTCAAATTTGGAAAAAAATTCTACAAAGTTCCTTTCATATATTGTTGTAATACTTGGGAAAATTCTCCTATTTTCTTTTCTGATTCTATTTCAAACATCATCTCTATTCTACAACTGCACTGTTTATGTTTTGGGTAGTAAGATCACTGTTTTATATTTTATTCAATGTTAAGGTTTAATGTTTTAAAAATTAATTATCTGTAGCTTAGACTGTAAGGAAAGGAACAAGTTTGTTTGTTTGAACAAAATTCCAAGGAAACCACCTAGTTCCTTCACAACCATGACATATGAAAGTTGATGCCCCCACTCCACACTTTATCTCCAGTTATGCCAGGAGATAAGGAGATGTGGCAATTCTACTGCTAACTTGCCAGGTTATCCACAATGCTACTATCCATACTAATGTTGTCTACTGTCCATCCTATGTCTGTAAATTTTCTCCAGTGAACAGTATGCAGGTGGTCAGGTGTATGTGCTGGTTGGTCGTTGTTTTTGATGACTTGGAAAGAAGAAAGAATCTTCAAAGTTAGTAGTAACACTTTTGTATGTAACATTAACTTTTTTTTATAAGGGAGACTTCATTTTTATATAAAATATTATATAATATGAATAATTGTTAGGTAATTCTTCTAAGTAAGTACTAACTTCTAATGAATTTTCAACCAGAGAATTGATTTATAAATTGAAATATTATTTCCTGGGCATCAGGATAGGCACAGAAATTATTAACAAATGTCTTACTTTTTTGAAACTTTGTTTTATTGGAAGGGCACAGAAAATAAACAAATATGTAACATACATTGATACAAAGTAAAATGAAACAGGGTAAGGAGATAGAGTAGGGTAGAGCTTATATGTGCTGACAATGATATTGAAAATAACTCTTGTATTTTAGAATGAATAGTCAAACAGTGAATATAACATTAATAGTTCTGGTCAAAATTGTTAGTTTTTACGCTGGCAGAATTACAGTATTTCATGAGAAAATTCTTTGGTTCCCTAAATTATATGTGTGTGTTTATGGGTTGTTCAGGATAAATTGTATGTGTGTGTTTATAATGGACATATTACATTATAACAATTTCAGTTGTATAATGTAATGATTCAATATTTAATATGTATTGTGAAATGATCACCATAACAGATCTAGTTAACATCTATCACCAAAAATACTTACTTTTTTTTTTGCTTAAATTGGTTTTAATTATGTATTCAACCTGCAGATAGAAATATATTTTGTAAAATGCACCATTAATGTTGGGAATAGAAAATATGACTCAATATATACTTGTTTGCTATATGCACCACTTTTCAAGAATAATTCAAATATAACTTTAAAATATCTGTAAAAAAAAGTGAAAATATCACAATACTTTTGGAAGATATTTCCACGTTTGTAATAGAAGAGTTCTATTATTTGGTCTTTTTCTATTTTATTCCAAAGTAGCTTAATGCATTCAAATAGCTTCTGCATACTCTATGTCTTTCTCACATCATTAGTCTAGAGCTACTGCTGAGAAGTAGCATTACAATATCAGCTTCCACTGAGAGGCTATTTACACCACTGGAAATTATGGAAATTTGAAAGTAGTGACAGGTGTTTCTAAAAACTCTTTTGAATTACTATGTTTATCTGCTTGGTGATGTTGTCTGAAGACAGTGCTCTTAGTTTTAATAATATGTTTAAAAAGTATTAATTGTTTATTAGACCCATGACATCAATTGAAATGTTATCTACCAAAATGTCATGTAAGTAAATATTGAGATAAGAATGAAGGATAAGTATCAGGAGAAAGTGTGGAAATATATGTGGGTGAAGAAGTTTCTAGCACATTAAAATTGCAATTTCAGAAATGAGGCTTATTGAGGAAAAAGTGGGGCTAATAACCTAAGAATTTCTATAGAATTTTTTTTAAATGCACAGTAAAAATTAGGCATTAAAGAATATGTTTCACCTCTCTTAAAAAACCAGCAGTTCCCCAAAGCTTAGAAGCACAGCTTTTCCTGTACACACCAGGTCCTAATTGTAGAACTCTTGTATGTATCCATGAGTGCTGCAGCACTATTTTAATTAGAAAATGTTATGTTCACTTTTGCTTTAGATTATTAATTCCAAGTCCTTGTATATCTATTCTAGTAGAATGGAAATGGCGATAATTACAGCTACATAAAAATAATTATTTGAAGCAACTGTCCACTTATTATCAAAAAGATAAAATCTCCTTAGGAGAAATGAATTTGAGCAATATAAAGAATATCAATCTCTTTAAAGGCCCCTAGAAGTGACTACACCCTAACAATTTCTATTGTGTCTAAATAAACAGAACGTAAAAACACAACCAGGGGATATAAAGTCAAAATCTTCCATGTGATTATCCCATTATGCAAATTACGAACACATCTAAAGTCCTACTTCACTTAGAATTATAATATTTTATATATTGTCCAATAATGAGGACAAATTTATAAAAAGCCACAAGGTAGTATAAGTGGCTTAAATTTTACAAGTACAATCTTATACAGGTAACAGTGTTGCTACATATATTATAATCCTCTGCAATTTGTGATTTTTGATTACATCATAGAATGACTAATATGTAGAATGCTTGGCAGGACCTTGCACAAGCGATGCTCAGTTGTCCAAATAGGGCATTTTCAGTGTCACATGAATTAAAACATAAGATCTCAAAGTTCCTAATTTATGAGATTTATAAATCTAGCATTATCTAGATACTCTGTCCAGGATTTAGGCAACTCAGCTTAGTTATCAGGCTCAAAAAGATCAGATCATCATCAACCTATAGTTTCAGAGATTCAGAAATTCTCCATATTCAGCAGAGGATGAGTGACCTTGAGAGGAGGGGTAGTTCAGAATAAATTAGGATGAGTCTAGGAATTTTTATAGGAGTTCTCAGGATCTGATATCAAATTTGCTTGAGTACTTACCCCTAGGGCAGGATTGTTAAATTGCTTTTAAAAATTAGAAAATTATTCAGATAAATCTAGATTCATGGTAATCTAAACATTTTCTGTGTTTGGTTTTGTTGAAGAGGTATTGGCTCTTTGACCTCAACAAACTTTCTTATATTTCATCATATGCTTGTCAGAAAAAATTAGTCAGACTCTGCAACTGTGTATCTTTCTCTCAGGCTGTATTGCAGATACCCTAATTCCCTGGGAGAATATGTACTCATTTCCTTTTTGCTATCAATCTTATGTGTAACAAACGCTGCATTTCTAGAAGATGCTATGTTGGACATTCTGTGACTTTCAGTTAACATGAAGCAATGTAATGCACTGTTCAGGACACTATCCATTTGTATGCTTTGGCAGAAACATAATTATGTGCAACTCTAAGTATCCTGGATTCCTTAATGGAAGAACTTTTCCAATGTCAACAGCAGCATATTTAAAATAAAGTTTTAAAAAAACCCGCCTAAATACCTGAAAATGTGAAAAACTTCAGAGGTATATTTTTTTAAGAAAATCTTGAATTAAATTGAAATTTTTATTTTAAGTATTTATATTTTTAGAAAGCCAAAATTGATTTGATAGAAAAGTCCTACTTTTCACAGTGAATACCTTAGAGATGTGTAGTTTTTTTTTATTACTTATGAGATTTTGTTTCTATACTTTGACAGCTCCCACTACCTTGTTTTTCAGTTACAATTAATTTTCATTTTTATCAGTAA
Source organism: Canis aureus (assembly GCF_053574225.1). Taxonomy (NCBI): domain Eukaryota; kingdom Metazoa; phylum Chordata; class Mammalia; order Carnivora; family Canidae; genus Canis; species Canis aureus. Next base: position 8,747,568 of record NC_135640.1, read on the forward strand.
AATTGCCTTCTCTCTCTTTAGTCTTATATTTCACACTTTCTAAATATGTTCTCTATGTATCTAATTATAGAATGATACAAAAATCTGTGAAAATATTCTTATACTTTGTTTTTAAAGGTGTTAGTTAATTGATTTATCTTTTTATAGTAGGAATTGGATAGATTATATGAAGATCGAGTTAAAATATAGTTTATGGCCTGCCATGCTTTCGCATAAAATTTGTATAGAGATCTCTGCTCCTTGTGGTGGCAGTTAATGCATATAAAGTGGACTGTCACCAGCCCTTTGGCACATTACGTTTGCACTTTTTTTTAATACCCAGAGTTACATAATTAATATCTAGCGCTTTTATAGCCCACCATTTGAAAGTTCTCTGGCAATAGTTTATTTTTTGCCTTTGTTTTCCCTGCCTCAGGAGATGTATCTAGTAAGAAGTTGCTACAGCAATTACCAAGGAGGTTACTGCCTGTGTTCTCTTCTAGGATTTTGATGGTTTCCTATCTTACATGTAGATCTTTCATCCATTTTGAATTTATTTTTCTGTATGGTGAAAGAAATGGTCCAGTTTCATTCTTTTGTATGTGGCTGTCCCATTTCCTCAATACCTCCAGCTTCACTTTTCTTTTTCAAGTTTGCTTTGACTATTTGAAGTCTTTTTGGTTCCATACATATTTTAGGATAGTTTTCTTTACTTTGTGAAAAATGTTGGTAGTATTTTGATGTAAATTTCATTGAATATGTAGATTGCTTTGGGTAGTATAGACACTTTAACAGTATTATTCTTCCAATCCATGAGCATGGAATGTCTTTACATTTCTTTATGTCCTCTTCAATTTCTTTCATCAGTGTTTTTTAGTTTTTGGGCCCCAGATCTTTTACCTCTTTGGTTAGGTTGATTCATAGACATCTATGATTTTTGGTACAATTGTAAATGGGATGGATTCCTTGACTCATCTTTCTTTTTTAAAAAAAAGGATTTATTTATTTGAGACAGAAAAAGAGTAGGGGGGCAAGAGAGAGAGTAAGAGGGTGAGAAGCAGACTCCTTGCTCAGCATGGAGCACAATGTGGGGCTCAGTCTCAGAACCCTGAGATCATGAACTAAGATGAAACTAAGAGTCAGACTCTCAACTGACTGAGCCACTCAGGCACCCATCCTTGATTTTTCTTTCTGCTACTTCATTATCAGTGTATAGAAATGCAACAGATTTCTATATGCTGATTTTATATCCTGTGACTTTACTGAATTCATTTTTCAGTCCTAGCACTTTTTTTTTTTTGGTGAAGTCTTAGGTTTTCTACATAGAGTAGCATGCCATCTGCAAATGTGAAGGTTAGACTTCTTCCTTACTCATTTGGATTCCTTTTTTTCTTTTTGTTTGTTGTCTACTGTGGGTAGGGTTTCTAGTACTATGTTAAGTAACAGTGACAAGAGTGGACATTCTTGTTTTGTTCCTAACTGTACAGGAAAAGTTCTCAGTTTTCCCCCATTAAGGATGATGTTAACTGGATTTTTAAAATAAAAACCATCTGCACAGTGAAGGAGACAGTCAACAAAACTGAAAGGCAGCATTCGGAATGGGAGAAGATATTTGCTAGTATCCAAAATCTACAAAAAACTTATCAAACTCAACACCCAAAAAACAAACAATCCAGTTTAAAAATGGGCAGCAGACATGAATAGACATGTTTCCAAGGACATACAGATGGTCAACAGACACATGAAAAAATGCTCGACATCACTTATCATCAGGGAAATACAAATCAAAACTACAACTGAGATATTACCTCATACTTGTCAGAATGGCTAAAATTAAGAGCACAGGAAACAACAGGGATTGAATGTGGAGAAAGGTGAACCCTGTTGCCCTGTTGGTGGGAATGCAAACTAGTATAGCCCCTCTGGAAAACAGTATGGGTGGGGTACCTAGGTGGCTCAGTGGTTGAGCATCTACCTTAGGCTCAAGCCATGATCCCAGGCTTGGGATCAAGCCCCACATCAGGATCCTCGCAAGCAACCTGCTTCTCCCTCTGCCTGTGTCTCTGCCTCTCTCTGTGTGTCTCTCATGAATAAATAAATAAAATCTAAAAAAAAAAAAAAACTATGGAGGTTCCTCAAAAAGTTAAAAATAGAACTACCCTGTGATCCAACAATTTCACTATTTATGCAGAGGATACAAAAATACTGATTCAAAGGGATACATGCACCCTGACACTTATAGCAGCTTTATCAACAATAACCGGATTATGAAAAAAGCCCAAATGCTCATTGAATGATGACTGGATAAAGAAGAGGTGGTATATATACACAATGGAATATTATTCATCCATCAAAAGGAATGAAATCTTGCCATTTACAAGGATGTGAATAGAACTAGAGTGTATTATGCTAAGGGAAATAATAATTTGTCTTTCTTAGAGAAAGACAAATATATGATTTCACTCAATGTGGAATTTAAGAAACAAAACTGATGAACATAGAAAAAAAAGAGGCAAATCATAAAACAGGTTTTTAACTATAAAGAACAAAATGAGGGTTGCTTGAAGGGACGTTGGGGGGATGGATTAAATAGGTGATAGGTATTAAGGAGAGCACTTGTGATGAGCATGGGGTGATGTGCGAAAGTGATGAATCACTAAATCTTATACCTGACTAATACTACACTGTATATTTACTGACTAGAATTTAAATACAAATTTGGGGGGGGGGGAAGAAAGAAAGCTCTCTGGCACAAAACAGAAACAATTTTGAAAAATGGTTACAGTGTTTAGACTGATGATAAAAAAGAATTCAAGAACTAGCTTCTAACTTTCAAGGACTACCTTCTAAATACAGTGATCAGCTCCTCAAGCCCAGTCCTTCATAATAGCATCATAGATTTAAATGAGACTCTTTTTTTTTTTTCCTCAGACAAACTCAAGGAGTTTTCCCAAAGATTGTTGATTCTTAAAATTCCCAAAAATTGCTGAGATTCTTAATCTCTCAACATATCTATAGGTATGATTTCTCTTATTATTCCAATTTTCAATGAAGTTAAAATTGTAGCTTATATGTTTAAACAAAGTCCTTCTTGGAGCTTTTAGGAGTGTTTGAAAGATAATTATGTAATGAAGACCTCAGAGCTTTTTCTTAGGGTTTTACCTTCCTCTGCATTCCTCACTTCTTTTTGAAGAATCAGGTAGATCCTATTATAAAGACATGAGAAAATATAATGTTTTTACCATAATACAACCTTCTTGAGTGCAATGCTTATTCAACCTTATTCAATAAATACAACATAATATGGAACTTCTGTGAAACCAGTATATGTGTGAAGAATAGCTTTTATTTTTTTTTATTTTTTTTTAATTTTTATTTATTTATGATAGTCACACAGAGAGAGAGAGAGGGAGGCAGAGACATAGGCAGAGGGAGAAGCTGGCTCCATGCACCGGGAGCCCGACGTGGGATCCGATCCCGGGTCTCCAGGATCGCGCCCTGGGCCAAAGGCAGGCGCCAACCCGCTGCGCCACCCAGGGATCCCAAGAATAGCTTTTAGAAAAAAAAAAAAAAAAAGAGAGAGAGAGAAATTTTTCCAAACTCAGCCTGTTAAAAAAATAATAATAATAAAAGCAACAACCTTGAAAGCTAGTATCAGAGTCTAGATTTAAGAAACTAAAAAGACAGCTTATTTTATTGATAAAGAACAATAGCAATTTATCTGTCACTAGCATTCAATAGAGGGTCAGTTTCCAAACAGAGGAGTTATAGATCTTAACAACATAGTCACAGAAAATAAAAACGAGTGTAAAAGGACTTTAATATCATTTATATAAAGCTTGTGACTGCTGTCAACTCTACCAAAAAATGCACAGATTCTTTCAGATACAAGTGGCTTTTTAGCAATGTTGACATAATTTTATTCATCCCTTTGACGAAGATGGGAAATTGGTTAGTGTGTTGAGCAGTGTACCCAGTATTACCACATTGTCCTTCTTTACAAATAATTTTGTGATGAAATAAGGCACAATGAGTGGAAGGAAGAAAGCTTAGACTGCATGACTCTACAAAGCTAGTCCATTCAGCTTCTAATTTTAGGTAAAGACATTACCTGAGGAAAATATGTAATTACTCTAATATATTAATTTTAAACAGGTTTTTCATATTCAAAAAATGAAATTGTTTTCACATATTTTTTCCTAACAAAGGAATTCTAACATAATTTGAGAAAGACAACACACACATATATACATGCTCATGAGCTGCGATATTTATTCTCTACAATTTGCCTGACATAAGAGTATATAAAATATGAAAGATAATTAAAATATAAGACAGAAATAAAGTAATTTTAACTAATTAAACAAAATTCCAAAAACATTTTAATTTTTAATTAAAAAAAATTAAAGATTTTATTTATTTATTCATGAGAGACACAGAGAGAGAGGTAGAAACATAGGCAGAGGGAGAAGCAGGCTCCCCCGGGGGGCCTGATGTGGGACTCGATCCCAGGATCCTGGAATCACACTTTGAGCTGAAGGCAGACCCTCAACTGCTGAGCCACCCAGACATCCCCCAAAACATTTTTAATTCAGGCCAAGTTTTGGAATGAGATGTAAACATTTTAAACATGTACAACACACACTCACGTGTACATGCACATATATATATATATATATATATATATATATATATATATATATATGTAAACACACACAGGACAGTCATTCAGAACTAGAATAAAAATATAGACAAAATAAATAGGCTCATAAATTGAAAGGAGCCTATAACATAAACTTAATGAAAGCAGGAACTTTGTTCTGTTCTTTGTTGTATGACCACAATTTTATTTTATTTTATTTTATTTTATTTTATTTTATTTTATTTTATTTTATTTTATTTTATTTTATTTTATTTTATTATTTTATTTTATTTAAGATTTTATTTATTTATTTATTCATGAGAGAGAGAGAGAGAGAGAGAGAGAGAGAGGCAGAGACACAGGCAGAAGGAGAAGCAGGCTTCATGCAGGGAGCCTGACGTGGGACTCGATCCGGGGACTCCAGGATCATGTTCTGGGCCGAAGGCAGGTGCTAAACTGCTGAGCCACCCAGGGGTCCCATGACCACAATTTTAAACAGACAAATGTTTAGTATATATATATATATATATATATATATATATATATATATATATAGTAAATGAAAAAAATAATGGTAGTTTTTCAGAAAAATATATGAAATGTATAGTTAATGCAATATCACAGAAAACAAAATTCTGAAATTTTCATTATATGCAGATGTGAAAGCCTCAGAAAAAGTTTTATTTAAATATACCGACTACAGGGCAACCCGGTGGCTCAGCAGTTTAGTGCCGCCTCAGCCCAGGGCGTGACCCTGGAGACCCGGGATCAAGTCCCACGTCGGGCTCCCTGCATGGAGCCTGCTTCTCCCTCTGCCTGTGTCTCTGCCTCTCTTTCTGTCTGTGCCTCTCATGAATAAATAAATAAAATCTCTTAAAAATAAATAAATAAATATACAACCACAAAAAAAAATTTGCAAAATCAGATTAATTAAAAAATCAATATTTTATTTTTTATGAAATAAATAGTATTTTATTAAATTTGTTTTCAAACAAGGAAGCAAAAAGTAATTTATCAGTTTAGCAATATGCTTAATTAACACATGATTTATTATATTATTGATACATTATTAGGGCATTTTTACATTTGAAAATGTGACAGAAACAATATAAGTGTAATGCTTTACTAAATTAACATGGGGAAAAATTATACTTTATCATGTATGTCTCATAATAGTAAGATACAATTCCATATAGATTGTAATAGCAAGAAGAGACTTTAGTCTTATTTTATGCTTATAAAATATTTCCTTGAATATTTGTTTTATAAAATTTAGTAATTGTATGAACTTATTAGGGCAAATACTCAAATTTGTGTATCAAATGTTCCAATTTGAGATGTTCTATATTGATTGAGTTAATGGCCCATAACTTTGTTGCATTTTTCATTCTGATTCCAGGTTTATCCTTGAGACTTGCCTTGAAAATTCAATATTAGTAGACCCAACACTAGGAAAGGCTACTTTGAGAGTACTTGGGTATTGTGCTTGCTCTCTTGTGTCTTTGCCATCACCTTGAGAACATACTCAGGCTAGTCTGCTGCATGGTAAGTGATGTAAATATCAGAGTCAAGTTACCCTAGTTTTCTGTGCCAAGGCCAGCTTTGATGCACAAACAGGCAGATATGTGAAAAATCTGAATAATCCAGAGAAGAATAATGTTATCTGGATAAGAACAGGATCTGGCCAACCATCCCAGAGGCAAACAACTTATTGTCTATGCCACTGCAGTCTCACAGGGCTTGTTTTTGTTGTTGTTCTTATCATTGTTACATTGCTGTATATATCATTGGATAACAGATATCAAAGTACACACAAAAAAGTTACAGTACTTATTTCCATGCTCCTTTTGGGGTTTAGGGGCAACCCACTAATCTTATGCCATTAAATCACAAGCATACATTTTTCGAAATAATTTGGCAATAATTAATTCAAGCTCAATTTATCGCTACTAAAATAACTGAAAAGACCACGGTAGCAGTGAGAGGATTGATAATGTCCTTTTTGTGTCCTTATGGCAAACCAAAATTTGATCTCATGAACTATTCTGTTGATATCCCAGAGGAATTCTCTCAAGTGTTTTCCCTAGAGATTTCTTTTTAGTTTTTCCTTCAAGAGCTTTTAGGAATTCACTAGCAACAAATAGAGATAAATCTATTTTCACTTGCAATGCCTGATTTTCTCCTGGTAATTCCTGGGCCCTTAAATTTGGAATTCACTGAAAACCTAAAGACATAAGCAAAAGCCTTTCCTTCTCCTTTTCTAAGGTTCTGTAGTATAAGTATCTTGGACCAACTAAGTCAGTTTAATTTGTCCTAAAACGTATGTATATCTTTCCAAGCTTTATCATTAATACCATTTTATAAATGTTGAAAATTCAAAATATATGTTCATTTTTTCTCAAACAGTAAGTTTCAGTGTAGTGGCCTGGTAGTATATGTAATTAAATTCTGAACAGGTTGAATCAAGTAATTTAAAAATATATTAAAGTTATTTAAAAATATGCCTATTTACATATTGGGGTGTTGTAGGATGACAACTGGCCCCAAAATATGTCCACATCTTCACTTCTTGAGCCTGTGAATGTTATCTTATATGGCATGAAAGGCCTTTGCACTAAGGGGGACACATGATGAGATGAGCACTGGGTGTTATACTATATGTTGGCAAACTGAATTTAAATAATTTTTTAAAAAATGGACTTTGCAAATATGATTGAGTCAAGGATCTTGGAAATGAAAGATTATCTGTTACCCCTCCCTGGTGGATCTGATGGAATCACAAGGGTCCTTATAGGAGGGATATAGGAGTGTCATATCCAGAGGCAAAGAGGATATGATAACGGACATAGAGATGGGACTGATGCACGTGGAAGATGGAAGAAGAGGTCACTAGCGAAATCACACACACAGCTCCCAGAAGCTGACAAAGGTGAGCAAGCAACTTCTCTCATCAGAGCCTCTAGTGGAAACCAGTCTTGTCGATATTTAGATTTTACCCCAGTGAAATCACTTTGGTACTTCTGATCTCCAGAATGGTAACATAATACTTTTGTGATATTATAATCCACTAAATATGTAATAATGTAATATGGTATGGCACCAATGAGAAACTAACATGAGGCTGGTGACTTTATATGTCTATTACCTGCTATTTTAAGACAGCGTTTAATTGTATCTATCTATCTATCTATCTATCTATCTATCTATCTATCTATCTATCATCTATCTATCATCTATCTATCCATCTATCATCTATTTATCTGTTTTTTTGTTTATTTATTTTTCCTTCAAATTTTGGTTGTTTCTGCTTCTGACATTCCAGTGTTGACTTCATAAATGTTTGGACTTGAAATCCATTCCCTCCTCACATAGTTGGATCATGGAGTCATAGCAAGTGAGTCTGATTCACACATGGTTCTCAAAGCTATAAATACTATTACACTTAATCCTTAAACAACACAGGTTTGAACTGCCCAGTTCCAATTATATACAGATTTTTTTAAATAAATAGAATATAGTACTATGAATGTATTTTATCTTCCTTATGTTTCTTTTAATAACATTTTATTTTCTCTAGCTTACATTATTTTAAGAATACAGTGTATGACAATAATATACAAAATATGTGTTAATTGACTATTTATCAGTAAGGACTCCAGTTAATAGTAGTATCCTTTAGTAGTTAAGTTTTGAGGGAGTCAAAAGTTATATATTTATTTTTGGCTGTGCAGGGATCAGTGCCCCTAATTCCCACATTGTTCAAGAGTCAACTGTACATAGAGTTCTCTGAGAAGTGGGATACAAGAACTCATTTGAGGGAATTTCCTTGGGATGTTTAGGTTTGGCACAGGTTATAGTAGTTGAAAGATTATTGCCTTGTTATTAAAATTTTGTTCCAGTTGTTTTATGTAATACAAATTTCCTGTCTACACTTGATGTAATTTGCTGTAAATTTTACAAACTTTTCTACACTTGTATGAAGCAACATTTCCTTTTATTTGTCTTTTTTTTTTAATTTTTTTTATTTATGATAGTCACACACAGAGAGAGAGAGGCAGAGACATAGGCAGAGGGAGAAGCAGGCTCCATGCACTGGGAGCCTGACGTGGGATTCGATCCCGGGTCTCCAGGATCGCGCCCTGGGCCAAAGGCAGGCGCCAAACCGCTGCGCCACCCAGGGATCCCCGTTTTATTTGTCTTTAATGTACTATTAATCTTTCCTCAAAATGTTCTCCTTAATCTTACTATACTATATAGCAAAGAAGCCTGTGTTCTTCTACAATATAAAATTATCTTGACCATTTTGACCATTTGTCTTACTCTTTTACAAAATCAGAGATAAAAGTTTTCTGACCAAACTCATAAATTTATGTCTTCTCACACTTTTGTAGAGCCATTTACTCTTCACACAAGACTTTCAGACTTGGTTCTTTCTTTCTTTCTTTCTTTCTTTCTTTCTTTCTTTCTTTCTTTCTTTCTTTTCTTTCTTTTTCTTTCTTTCTTCTTTCTTTCTTCTTTCTTTCTTCTTTCTTTCTTTCTTTCTTTCTTTCTTTCTTTCTTCTTTCTTCTTTCTTCTTTCTTTCTTTCTTCTTTCTTTCTTTCTTTCTTTCTTTCTTTCTTTCTTTCTTTTTTTCTTTCTTTCTTTCTTTCTTTCTTTCTTTCTTTCTTTTTTTTTAATAGAGTAAATTTTGGACAAAGCTGTGTATTGGGCAAACATGTGCCTTATTGCTTTTATACTTTTCTAGCAATCAGACATTATCGCTTTCCTTCCTAAAACTTAGATCTTCTTTCTGTAACACCTATCCTTGACTTCATTCCAGAATTATCCTTATGTTTGTATGAGCTCTCCAACAAGGTATGAGTTGATCTCTAATGAACTATGCTATTGGCAGAAAACCAGAGGGGATCTCCCAGGGAGTCATTATAGTTTAAAGAGAAATATTCAGTCATAAACTTCTTCAAAATTAAAATAATAAAACTTCACAGCTAATCACATGTGATAAGGAGGTTATTTTGGATACATTTTCCCTGTGTTAAACCTTAAACCACTCCAATAGTTTATATAACTGAACTTCTTCCCTTTTAAGTAGCTTAAAATAATTTGAGTCCGTGGGAATTCTCTTAAGAATTAGCTGCATGTTTATAGTGAGAAACCATTTTCATTACACATAATGATTAATTCAAAGCCACTGAATGAAAGCACCTTTAGGTAAAAACAAAACATTGGTCCTTATCTTGTGTGTAACGTTAAGCACGCACACAGAAAGAGATACCTTATTATACACTCATTGTATATGTTTTCCCTTGAATTACTTTGTAGTGCTTTGTTAATTTTCTAATTCAGTGAATTCAGATAAATTTATCAGAGTTTTTTTTCTAAAATTCTCAATAATTAGAAGTAAATATTCCAGATAAAGGTTAAAATTCGTAACTGGTGTTGGCAATTGTATTTTTGAAGTGTTTTATAATTTCTAACAAGATGCTACAGCACCTTTGGTTTTAAGGGTGCAACATCACTACATTGAAAGTTTGTTGATAGAATAGGGGAACACTTCTTGACATATTCTAGTTTTTCAAACAAAATTATTGTGACTTGCTACCCATATTGCTATCTTTCCATTTCCTAATATTCATTAACTAAGTGCCCTTTGCTGCCAGTCAAATCACATAGATGATGACATCTAGAGAGCAGCATTTCTCAGACACATTAAAGTTGCAACTTTGGCAGAGGTAAAAAATGTTGATATTCTGAATCAAAGAAGTTTTCTGAGTGGAAATCAATAGTCAAGTTCTCAGAACAAAACAGGAGTGTAGGGATTGCATATAACACATTCTAAGTTGCATTTGAGTTTACTCAGAAGGTATATCCATGGTATGAATATGTGTGTGTATGTGTGTGCGTCTGTGTTCATGGCATGTCTTGTCCCACCACAAAATATTAGCCTAAAGTCTAAGCATTTTTATTTTATATGTTATATGCCAAGTTGACATTTCATGAAGCTTGAAAACTTCTCTTGTATGGAATGACACTTAGTTGCTTCTGGTTATTATTAATTCCACTAGGTTTCTGTTTTGTTTAAACAAGTACAATCTAAGAGTTTGTTTATAGTTTCAATGTTTGGAGCAAAAGGTCCTTATAAGGATGTCTTCTCATAATGGCTTCTTTGAGAAGAAAAAGGAAATATATATACAGTAAGGATCTAGTTTTTCTTGTTGCTGTTGTTGTTATTGTTAAAGAAATATCAAAAAAGAATGAGGGGAAAAAGGTTTAAGACTAAAAATAAAATCAGAGACTGCTTATCCTATCCCTCCTCTCCTGCTCTTTTTTGACCAAAATTCCTAAAGGACATGATCTTGCTGATCAGTTTTTCCTGCTGAATGTGAGGTTAGGTGAAACTGGAGATGAGTGAAGTTAGAATCAATGAAGTTAGAATAAACGAAGTGAGTAAAGAAGTATGTTATTACAGATGAGATTACTGAGAAGGAGCCTTGGAACTATATTTTTCCTGTTGCAAAACAATGTTTCTGAATTTAGCAGCATGCTATTTGTCTTCCATATTAAATGATTGTGAAATGAATATACACTTTCAAATACAAAAAAACTTGGCTTTTTCTTTCAAAGGCCTTTGGTCTTTTGCTACTATAATGATATAATAATATAAATTAAAATATGGTAAGTGTCATGTTCTATGGTCTTACTTCTCATGAGTAACTACCTATTTTCAAATAGTCATGTAATTATGCAGCCTTAAGAATAAATCATATATATTTTCATCTAGAAACATTCCTGCTGACAATTACTCATTATTCATATCAATCTGAACATTTTTAGTGTGCTCAGAATTTATAATCATATACATAAAATATTCTCAATGCATTATTACTCGTAAGAATGTGTTAAAGCTACAGATCACACATAATATATGCATTGAGTGGTAGCATCTTCAGCATGAATTATATTTACATATTTATATATTTATTTAGATTGGAATAAATTATCAGCTTTGGCAAATTTTATCTTATAAAATATCCTTAAGGATATCCTAAGGATAGCTTGTTAAAAAATATTAACATAACGTATATAACCTAGAAAACCTATTTTTTAAAGTACTTCAGTTTCCAATGCTATGTAATAAATGTTGGCTCAATAATTAACATTAAACATATTTCTTTATCATGGAGCTTATTAAAAAGAATAGAAATATGTATTTACTGTACTTAACATATATGAGACTGCTTAGATATTTGGATACTTAGCATATAATTTAGAAACATGACACAAAGAAGTAATTTAATAATAGTTTAATAGTTTAGAGCATCATCTTTGATATCAAGCTACTTGAGTTGAAGTCTTAACACTTAAATTTATTATCAAGATGACCTTGTAAATGTGGATAATACTATAACATAAGCCAAAGTTTATTGTGAGAAAGGAATTATATGTAAAGTTCTTAGAAATACTGACCTTGAGAAAAAACTCTTTAAACTATTTATTACTTTGCACTACTTTGTAACATTTTTGTCCTGTTATCATTTTTATATTTTCTTTCATTTTTTTTTTCAAATTTGCAAATTAGATTACCCCAACATCTTATTTAAGATCTTATTTATATTGCTGAGATATGCTGTTAACATTCAATTGTTCCTTATTCCCAAAAATTACCAGTTGAGGTTCTAATGAGTCAGATGTCTAGGAAGCTGTCTAAATAGAGCATTTAAAATGCCATTGTTCATGAAACATTGTTCATGAATGTAAGCAACAGCACCCTAGTGTAGTTCTGCCTATTAAACAAATCAAGACTAAAATTCCTCATATTAACAGACTATGAATGGAAATGTACTGATTCTTTTTTTTTTTTTTTAAATGTACTGATTCTAATGAAGGCTTTACCTTTGTTATTTAAAACAAAAGACAGACAAGACATAATAGTACCTCCACAGATCTAAATAACATTTTAAATTTTTGATAAAGGTAGTTATTATTAGTATAGGAGTCGGATCTAGATTGACCTTGTTGGACATATGTAGATGAATCATGATTATGACATGGATGATGAGACTTAAAACCTATTTGTTTTGCTTTTCCTTAATTTTTAATAGCCTTTATAGGATTTCTACAGTTATGTCTGTCTTATTGCTACTATACATACATTAAATTTTCATGCGTCACTTATATACATTTAGAAGAGACAGTGCTTTCTAATTAAAGTATGGCTTTGGAATGGAGAGTAGAATACTATTATAATTTTTCTGTGTAACCCAATGCAAGATAAATGGTGAAAATAACTTGTGGTGGGACACCTGGGTGGCTCAGAGGCTGAGTGCTTGCCTTTGGCCCAGGGCATGATTCTGGAGTCCCAGGATCCAGCCCCACATTGGGCTCCCTGTATGGAGCCTGCTTCTCTCTCTGTCTGCGTCTCTGCTTCTCTCCTTGTCTGTGTCTCTCATGAATAAATAAAATCTTAAAAAAAAAAAAAGAAAAAGAAAAGAGCTTGTAGGTTTTCAAACAGCTCATTTTAACTCTTACTAAAATTCTATTGGTCCAATAACTTTGACTTTGTATTGTTATTCATGTTTATACATTTTAAAAATTGTATTTATTCCTTTTTTCCTTCTAAAACATTTTTTTTAAAGATATATTTATGATAGACATAGAGAGAGAGGCAGAGACACAGGAGGAGGGAGAAGCAGGCTCCATGCCGGGAGCCTGACGTGGGACTCGATCCTGTGTCTCCAGGATTAGGCCCTGGGCCAGAGGCAGGCGCTAAACCGCTGAGCCACCCAGGGATCCTCTCCCATTGAAACATTTTAAAATCAGGTGAGCATTTGTGGTTCTAGGATTTAACAATAAAATTGTATTTTATAGATAAGCTTATATTAGTCCTCTTCCCAAAAGAGAAAAAAATGCATAGTAGTACATTTTTATAATACTATTTTTTATAATACTATTTTTAAAGCCTGTTACATTTAGTTCACAGAATTGTCCTTTATTTTTAGATTATAACTATACTTTTATTAGTATAGTAAGTGTGGCAAGTGATAGTGGGCAATTTTTTTTTTTTTTTTTTTTGGTATGATGTTCTTTCTTTACAAATAAACAAACAACAACAAAAATAAATAAAACCAAAATCCCTAACAATTATACAGGTCAATTTCCTCTTTTTTTTTTTTTTTTAAGGATTTTTGATATCTTATTGCTCTAGATGAAGTATAAAATTAAGAAGTCATTTTCATATTATAAATGTTCTCAATTGGTATGCTAAAGTTAACTCATTTCAAAACCTTTCCAGGTGACCAAAAGATTTGAAATAGTATTACAGTTTAATTTGACAAATAGCCAATTAAACTGAAGAAGCCAAGAAATATATTTGTAGTGATATTTTTAAAATTCCAGGTATAAATCTAGTAGTGAATAATCATATCAAGCTGATTACAAACAGTTAACAAGTTTCTTTCATATAGATACAAGATCATTGCCTTATGAGCACATATTGGAATGTGTGCTCAGGGCAGTAAACCATTTAATTCAAGTAGTGACTAGGTACTGAAATGACTGAATAAAGAATGCATTATCTGTAGAAATATTTATAAAAGATGGAAAACATTGCTATAATTAGTCATTAAGTGATAATAATTTTGGGCTTCTTGTACATTCTTGTACATTTATTCCTTTAATAATACCAAATTCCTACAATGATGTTAGAATTTCAAAGAATATTAACACAAAAGATTTAGGTGCCACTGCTCTAGTCCATGGCGTGGCATGTGAATGTGCTTGTGTTAAGGCCACCTCAAAATAGTTCTACATACAATGCATAAACACACATATAGACTAATTATTGCAAAGGTATTAGGAAACTGAAACACAGACATGTGGAAAGTTAGGTGAAAAGATATGCATCAATAATGCTTTGCACCTTAGAAAGCATACCTTGCTCTGTGTGGTAAGTGCTGGGAGTGTATTTAAAGGGATTATAATTGAGCATCTACCTTTAGCTCAGGTTGTGATTTCCAGGTCCAGTCCAGAGACTGAGTCTTTCATTGGGCTCCCGCAGGGAGCCTGCTTCTTCCTCTGCCTGTGTCTCCGCCTCTCTTTCTGTGTTTCTCATGAATAAATAAATAAAATATTAAACAAACAAACATTCACAGCCTAGGAGAAGAGGTATTGAGTAACCTATTAAAATATGGCAGGGGGGCAGCCCCGGTGGCCCAGCGGTTTAGCACCGCCAAAGGCCTTAAGTTAAGTGCTAGAAGGAAACTGAAGTCCTGTGCCAGCACTAGTGGAACGTGGGCAGGCACAAAGAGATTTTAGGAGACCTACAATTAAAACAGTGAGTCTCCCAGAGAGAGAAAGAGAGAGAGAGAGAGAGAGTCTCCCAGAAAGAGAGAGCGAGCCCCGGGCGTGATCCTGGAGACCCGGGATCAAGTCCCATGTCAGGATCCCTGCATGGAGCCTGCTTCTCCCTCTGCCTGTGTCTCTGCCTCTCTTCCTCTCTCTCTCTCTCTCTCTCTCTGCGCCTCTCATGAATAAATAAAATATAATCTTAAAAATAAATAAATAAAAAATAAAAAATAAAAATAAAATATGGCAGGGTCTAACTGCCAGATAGAAATAGAGGAAATGGTAATTTTTGTTTTACTTTTGTAGTAAATAAATAAATAAATCTGGCTGTGATCCAAGTAAAATATAGATTATAAATTAATATATGGGAGGAAGCAGAATCTGGCAATTTTACTTCTGATTCACTGTCACTCCCAAACACCACAAACACACACACACACACACACACACAGATATATGAAAGACAGACCAAAGAAATCCACAAATGCATACACACACACAGGTGCACGTGAAAGACACACAAATAATAATAATAATAATAAAATCACAGACACATACAACTATATAAAGAACTTCTAAACTTTGAGACCAGAAAGAATTAGAAGGAAAAGTGGAAAAGATTCTAAGGACCACTGTGAAAGATGTATGTAAATCCTACCCCAAACCTGGATTAAGATCCACAGGAATAGTAGATAATTCTCCAGGAAATTTGGGGATTCAGAAGCAGAGGAGATTTGTACCCCACTTCTTCTGTGATTCTCGGCAATGGCAGGCTCCCAGGCCTTCTTTACATCACAGTGGTGAAATCAACAGAGGAGACATAGCTGAGTGGGACATAACTGTACCAAAGTGACAATATATCATTGTGAGGAAGCGCTGCTAACTACTGGCATTATTCTAAGGAGAGGAGAGAGTGACCATAATTTAAGGTTCTATCATGGATTGCACACAGAAATAAATACTTGGGAGAGATAGCTGGCAGATTCGAGAGGTACTCTGTGCACATGTGTGCTGCCAGGAGATACAGAGTGGAAGATTAACTTGATAAGATGAAGATGAGAGTATCTCAGTGCTTGATTGTGCAGTAAAGTGAGGAGAGATTAAGAATTCATCCATGTGTTCGTCTCAGCTGATATAGGTTTAGAAAGTCATTGACTTTCCAAAGACCAGACACATCTATTTGATATCATAATGCCAGATCGGACAACAGGACAAAGAAAAGAAAAATACTTAGAATTTTGAACTTATGATTACAAAATAACTCATTTTATTGCACTTTATTGTGCTTCTCAGATATCACGTTTTTCACAAATTGAAGGTATCAGACTTCAGTGGAGGAAGTAACAACAGATGCGGTAGAAATAGGAGAACTAGAATTAGAAGTAGAGCTGGAAGCTGTGACTGCATGGCTGCAATCTCATGATAAAAATCTAAAGGCTAAGGAGTTGCTTCTTATGATTGAGCAAAGAAAGCATTTTCTGGAGATGGAATCTACTTCTAGTGAAGATGCTGCGAAGATTGCTGGAATGACAACAAAGAATTTAAAGCATTACACAAACTTAGCTGATAAAGCAGCAGAAGGGTTTGAGAAGATTGACTCCAGTTTTGAAAGAAATTCTACTCTGCATAAAATGCTGTCCAACAGCATCACATGCTATAGTGAAACTGTTCATGAAAGGATGAGTCAATTGATGCTGCAGACTTGACTGTTGTCTCATCTTAAGAAATTGCCACAGCCATCCCTGCCTTCAGTGACTACCACTCTCATCAGACAGCAGCCATCAGCTTCAGAGAAAGACCTCCACCAGCAGAATGATTGTGACTTACTGACAGGTCAGATGATGATAGCATTTTTTAGCAACAAGGTATTTTTAATATTAAGCCTCATGCATTGCTTTCTTAGACAAAATGCTATTGGACACTAAATAGAACACAATTTAGTGTAAACATGACTTTTACACGCACTGGGAAATCAAAAATTGATTTAACCTCCTTGTAATGTTTTCTTTATTGTAGTGGTCTGGGACCAAACCAGACCATATCTCAGAGGTAAGCCTGTAAATGTTTTACATTGAGGGTAACTTCCTTTATTTCTATTCAAAGGACAATATTTAGAAGAAATCCATTTAACTTACAAATATAAAAGAAAAACCAAAACATGTCCTTTAAAAAATTTTTAAAGTTATTTATAGATTGGGATTGGGTGAAAAAGTCAGAATGCCAATATTACTGATATCAAAAATGGCTAGTCAGCAATAAACCTGTAAGAGTATGAGTTAACCAATAAAATATATTTAAATGCAGGTTGGTCATTGAGTTATACATTTTATTGTTTATTTTGTAAATATAAATTAAAAAATCTATCAATGGAGCCATTAGAAATCATAAAATATAACATGACAATATTTATTTAAAAAATTGTCTTATTGGAAATTAACTTGTGTAGCCTGCATAATCTGGAAAAATATTGAATGAGTCTAGAATATATTCTATTTTGCTCAGATTTCAATTCTTAGATTCCCCTTTAGGTCATTTTCAATAGTGATCACAGATTCTTTTTTTTTTTTTTTTTGCGTAATCCATCCACTGCTACTATTTTTTGTTCTAATTGTCATTGGTCATGCTGATAATTATTTGGGTTTCAATAAGTACCAGGTCTTCTTATTTTTGTGAAAAATGAAACAAAATAGGCTTCTGTTTCATTTAGAGTTCAGTTGCAATCAGGATGTAAAACTCTGGAGATCTTGCATTTGAGCACTGTGAAAAGATTACTTCCATAGTTTTGTCATCAACTGCTAAACTAGGAGCCAAGCATGCCCAGATTATGTCAAGAGAAACGATTCCAATTCCAATATGAAGAGTTTGAAGAACCTGAATTATCTATTTTTGCATGTTATCTTTCATCATATTAAAAACCCAGAAAGTTATTTAAGTAAGTAATATTATATTCTTTTTTGAGAGGCCAGTAAGTGAATCCAATGACACTACTTATGGTTTGATCAGTAATACATAATAGGGCTCTTTCCATCATGATTTAAAAGCTTATTTCCTCTATTCTTCTAGAAGAAAAAGAGCAGTAGTTAGATTATCCCTCAGGAAGTGGTTGTTTGGGCAGATATAATAGAAAGGATACATACATACACATTGATAATAAGACTAAGTATATGCTTCAGTCTCTGCCAGTAACAGATTGTAAGATTGTTATAATATTAACAGATGAGTAGAACAGTCATTATCATCTTCTAACAGGAATGTCTATGGGTCTCTCGGGAAGAGAGCTGAGGGAAAATATTTTGGTTAAGGTAGTGTTGAAGTATCTGAAGTTTATCTAGTTTTAGCATTAGAATCCTATTTGCTTTCTATCATCTTAGAAGGTTTAGGAACATTTCAGCAGTAAGAATTGAGGGATCCCTGGGTGGCGCAGCGATTTAGCGCCTAACTCTGGCCCAGGGCGCGATCCTGGAGACCCGGGGTCGAATCCCATGTCGGGCTCCCGGTGCATGGAGCCTGCTTCTCCCTCTGCCTATGTCTCTGCCTCTCTCTCTGTGACTATCATAAATGAATACAAATTAACAAAAAACAAACAAGAAAAAAACATCCATTTGAGATGATTTTTCTAGAGAGACATTTTATCTTTGCCAGATTATATCTTGGATTTTATAGTTTGATACTTTCCACGGTTTTCTTTCCTCTTAATTTTGTGCCAAATTTTGTGCCTTTCTCCTACAGTCCTTCAACCAGTCCATATATTTTATCAGAGATTCCTGTATAAAAGCATCAGTCAGGGTGGTCCCAAGTGGCTCAGCAGTTTAGCGCTGCCTTTGGCCCAGGGTGTGATCCTGGAGACCCGGGATCCCTGCGTGGAGCCTGCTTCTCCCTCTGCCTCTCTCTCTGTATGTCTCTCATTAATAAACAAATAAAATCTTTAAAAAAATCAGTGTGGTTTCCTTAATATAAAATATGCCAAAGCATTTCTCTTTCATAAACATACAAATAAAATGGTTTTGTATTAATCAGAAATCCTAAATAGGTGGTTCATGGAGAAGCCTTATTAAAGGCAAAATTTCTCAATGCTAAAATCTAATGAATTGAGTCACATTTTTTTTAAGTTTTTGTTTAAATTCTACTTAACATAGTGTGATATTAGTTTCAGGTATACACTATAATGATTCCACTATTTCGTACAACACCCGGTGTTCATCACAACAAAGCACTCCTTAATCTGCATCACCTACTTAACCCATCTCCTCACCTACATCCCCACTGGCAACCACCAGTTTGTTTTCTATAGTTAAGAATCTGTTTCTTGGCTTGCATCTCTCTGTCTTTTTTTCCCCCCTATGCTTGTTTTGCTTCTTAAATTCTACACATGAGTGAAATCATATGGTTGTTTGTCTTTCTCTGACTGACTTACTTCATTTAGCATAATCTCTAATTCTATTCATGTTATTGCAAATGGCAAGATTTCATTCTTTTTATGGCTGAGTAATACTCCATTTTGTGTATACACATATATATACACACATATACACACATACACACATGTGTATATATATATATACAATATATTCTCGTGTGTGTTTGTGTGTATGTGTGTACCACCTCTTCTTTATGCATTTTTTATAGTCAGTGGACATTTGGGCAGTTTCCATAGTTTGGCTATTGGAGATAATGCTGCTATAAATATTGGGGTAATGTATCCCTTTGAATTAGTAATGTTGTATTCTTTGGGTAAGTATCTAGTAGTACAATTGCTGGATGATAGACTAGTTCTATTTTTTAACTTTGTAAGGAAACTCCATATTGTTTTCCAGAGTGGCTGCACAGTTTGCATTCCTACCAACAGTGCAAGAGGATTTCTTTTTCTCCACAACCTCACCAAAACCTTTTGTTTCTTGTGTTGTGTCTTTTCACCTGTCTGTTGGTCATCTGTATGTCCTCTTTGGAAAAAAATGTCTATTCATGTCTTCTGCCCATTTTTAATTGGATTATTCTTTTGGGAGGTGTTGAGATTTACAAGTTCTTTATATGTTGGATACTTCACTAGATATGTCATTTACAGATATCTTCCCCCATTTCAGTTTGCCTTTTAGTTTTGTTGATTTTTTCCTTCACTACGTAGAAGCTTATTATTTTGATGATGCCCCAGTAGTTTATTTTTGCTTTTGTTTCCCTTGTCTCAGGACACATACCTAGAAGAAAGTCGTTATGGCCACCATCAAAGAGATTATTTGCTGTGTTCTCCTCTAGCATTTTTATGGTTTTAGGTTTCATATTTAGGTTTTTTAATCCATTTTGAAGTTATTTTGTGTTTAGTGTAAGAAAATGGTCTGGTTTCATTCTTTTGCATGTAGCTGTCCAATTTTCTTGTTGAAGAGACTGACTTTTTTCCATTGGATATTCTTATTGTAATCTTATTACAAACAATCTTGTTTTTGGTGCAGTTGTAAATGGGTTTCCTTAATTTCTCTTTCTGCTGCTTCATTATTGTTGTATAGTAATCAATAGATTTCTGTATATCAATTTTGTATCCTGAGACTTTACTGAATTTTTTAAGTCATTTTAGCTGTTATTTGATGTAATCTTATGGATATCATGTTGTCTGCCAATAGTGAAAGTTTCACTTCTTGCCCATTTGAATGCCCTTTCTTTTTCTTTCTTTCTTTCTTTCTTTCTTTCTTTCTTTCTTCTTTCTTTCTTTCTTTCTTTCTTCTTTCTTTCTTCTTTCTTTCTTTCTTTCTTTCTTTCTTTCTTTCTTTCTTCTTTCTTTCTTTCTTTCTTTCTTTCTTTCTTTCTTTCTTTCTTTTCTTTTCTTTCTTTCTTCTTTCTTTCTTTCTTTTTTTCCTTTTCTTTTTCTTTTTTTCTGATTGCTGTACTTAGCTCTTCAGGTACCATGTTAAATAACACTGGTAAGAATGGACATCCCTGTCTTGTTCCTGACCAAAGAGGAAAGCTCTCAGTTCTTGACCATTGTGGATGATAATAGCTGTGGTTTTTAACATATGGCCTTTATATTGTTGAAGCACGTTTCTTCTCAGCCTACCTTGTTGAGGGTTTTCAATCATGAACGGATATTGTACTTTGTCAGATGCTTTTTCTGCGTCTGTTGAAATGATCACATGGTTCTTATCCTTTCTTTTATTAATGTGGTGTATCACCCTGATTGATTTGTGAATATTGACCCAAGCGTGCAACCCAGGAATCAATCCCATTTGATTATGATGAGTGATTTTTTTAACATATTGTTTTGGATCCGGTTTGCTAGTATTTTATTGGGAACTTTTACATCTGTGTTCATCAGGGATATTGGCCTGTAGTTCTCTTTTTTAGTAGAATCTTTATCTGGTTTTGGTATCAGGGTAATACCAGCCTCATAGAATGAATCTGGAAGTTTTTCTCCCTTTTCTATTTTTTTGGAAAAGAATGAGAAGAATAGGTATTAGCTCTTGTTTAAATGTTTGGTAGTTTTCGCCTGAGAAAACATCTGGCCTTGGACTTTTGTTTGTTGGGATTTTTTTGATCATGGATTCAATTTCTTTGCTGGTTATCAGTTGTTCAAGTTTTCTATTTAGTTTGATTGGTTTATCTGTTTCTAGGCATTTGTCCCTTTCTTCTAGGTTGTCCAATATGTTGGCATGTAGTTTTTTATAATATTCTCTTATAATTGTTTGTATTTCTGTGGTGTTGGTTGTTTCTCCTCTTTCATTTGTGATTTTCTTTGGGTCCTTTCTCTTTTCTTTTTCATTTATTTGTCTTGCAATTTCAGAATATGTTGTAATCCGTCGCCTATAAATAGCCAATGAGTCCTAATAATACTTTTTAGATGGTTGGCCTTGGATAATCCTCAAATATTTAAGCTTTTCCTTGAAGAAGAACCTCCCTTCCACTGACAGGATATAGCTAATATCATGGACGTTTTATAAAATTTTAGGTTTTTCTTGGAGATCATGTATTCATTATCAGTTTTTTAAAAAGGTTATATTAACAAAAAAAATTTAAAAAAGTTCTAGACATTCTCATAACTCTGTAGATCAGAAGAATTAAAAAGTCAATGCCTCCATATTAAATCAGTGGAAACTACAAGGAAATTATTTTTACTTTTCTGTTTTAATTTTTTTTAAATAAGATGGGATTTCTTAGCCTATTCAGTTTGCTATAACAAAGCACCAGAGACTGTGTAGTTTATAAAAATTAAAAACAAAACAAAACAAACAACAACAAAAGTCCCATACCAGAATATTTCCAAATACAGGAATTCCAGTGTTCCAAATAAGAACACAAGGAGACCCACAGCAAAACACATTATAATTTAAATGAAAATGTTAAAGACAAGGAGAAAATATTAAAAATAACAAGAGGAAGCCAGTTGTTAAATACAAAGAAACTCTCCCATAAGACTGCAAATTTTTCAGCAGAAGCTGAAAGAAAAAATTCCAATCAAGACTACTCTACCCAGTAAAGTTATTGTTCAGAAGTGAAGCTGAGATAAAGAGTTTTTCAGAGAAGCAAAGGCTAAAAGAGTTTATCACTACTAAACTAGCCTTACAAAATGTGTTAATGGATTTAGGCTGAGAAGAAGGGGTGCTAATTGGTAACAAGAACATATATGAAAGAATAAATCTCAATGGAAAGGTAAAGGTAATAAAAGTAGTGGATTAATTATTTATAAAACTAATATTAAGGTTAAAGGACAAAAATAGTAAAAAATAATAACTATCATTACCACAATTAGTTAAGGGATACACAAGATAGAAAGATTTAAAATGTGATATCAGGAACATAAAATGTTTTTGATGGGGAGGAATAAATATGTTGAATTTACAATGGGATCAAACTGAAGTTCTTATCAACTTAAAATAGACTATTACAGATATAAGTTGCTACATGTAAACCTCATGATAACCATGAAATAAAAACATTTAGTAAATACACAAGATAAAAAGAAAGGTATGTAAGCATAACACTAAAGAAAGTCATCAAACCACAGAGGAAGAGAGCAAGAGAAGAAAGACGAGCAAAGAAGAACAACAAAAGCAGCCAGAAAACAATGAACAAAATGGCAATAAGCACATATCTATTAATAATTACTTTAAATATAAATGGACTAAATCCTCCATTTGACCAACATAGAGTGACTGGGTGGATTAAAAAAGAAAGAGAATAAAAAAAAAAAAAACTGTCTATAAGCTGCCTACAAGAAACTGACTTTAGATGTAAGGACACACACATACTGAAAGAGATGGCATGGACAGATACTTCATGTAAAAAAAATAAAAAGAAGACTAGAGTATCTATTCTTCTATCAGCCAGGTTGGCTTTAAAATAAACTGTAATAAAAGACAGAAGGGTGTTACATAATGGTAAAGGGGTCAATCCAGCAAGAAGATATAACATTTATAAATCTTTATGCACCCAGCATAGAAGTGCCTAAATATATGAAGCAAATATTAACACCTAAGGGGAGAAATAAATGGCAAAATTAGAATACAAGGGGATTTTAATAGTCCACTTACATCAATGAATAGGTCACCCAGATAGGAAGCCAATAAGGAAACATTGGCCTTAAATGACAAGTGAGATTAAATGAATTTAACAGATATTTACAGAACATCCCGTCTAAAAGCAATAGAATTCACATTCTTTTCAAGTACACAGGATTATTTTCCAAGAGAGATTGTATGTTAGGCCCCTTAATAAGTCTTAATAAATATAAGAGGACTGAAATTATTTCAAGCGTCTTTTCCAACCACAGTGGTATTAAACTAGAAGTTAATTACATGAAGAAAACTGGAAAACTGACAAATGTGGAAGTTAAATAACATCCCACTAACTAATTAATAGGTTAAAGAAGAAATAAAAAACACTTGGGACAAAAAATAGAAATGTAAAATACCAAAATTAATGATATGCAGCTAAAACAGTTCTTTTTTTTTTTTTTTTTTTAGATTTTATTTATTCATTCATGAAAGACACACACAGAGAGAGGCAGAGACACAGGCAGAGGGAGAAGCAGGCTCCATGCAGGGACCCTGACGTGGGACTCAATCCTAGGTCTCCAGGATCACACCCTGGGCTGAAGGTGGTGCTAAACCCCTGAGCCACCCAGGCTGCCCTAAAACAGTTCTAATAGGGAAAATTATAGCAATAAATGCCTACTTGAAGGAACAAGTCTCAAATAACCTGAAATTACATCTGAAGGACTACCAAAAAGGAACAAAACCCAAAATTAGGAGAAATAAATAATAAATATTAGAGCATAAGTGCATAAGTAAACACAACAGAAACTAAAAAGAAAATCAGAAAAAAATCAATGAAACTTAGAGTTGGTTCTTTGACAATATAAACAAAATTGGCAGATCTTTCACTAGACTCAATAAAAAAAGAGAGAAGACTCAAATGGAATCAGAAATGAAAGAGGAGATGTTATAATCGATACCACAGAAATAGAGAATCATAAGAGGCTACTTTCATTAATTACATGCTAACAAACTAGACAAGCTGGAAGTAACAGATAAATTCCTAGAAACATAGGAATTTCTATGGCTGAATCATGATGAAATAGGAAATCTGAACTGACTGATAATTAGAAAGGAGATTGAATCCGTAATCAAAAATCTCTCAACACAAAAGATTAGGAGCAGAAGGCTTCACTGGTAAATTTTACCATGCATTCAAAAATTAATACCAATCTTTCTCAGACTCTTAGAAGAAGAAGAAGAAGAAGAAGAAGAAGAAGAAGAAGAAGAAGAAGAAGAAGAAGAAGAAAGCAGCAGCAGGAGCAGTAGAGGGAGGAACTCTTCCAAACTTATTTAATGAGGCCAGTATTACCCTGATACCAAAACCAGATGAGGATGCCATAAAAAAAGAAAATTATAGGCCAAGATCCCTGAGGTATCTAGGTACAAAAATTCTCATTAAAATATTAATAAACCAAATTCAGCAATACATTAAATGATCATACACGATGATCAAGTTGGATTTATTCCAAGAATGCAAGGATGTTTTGACATACACAGCAGTTCATGTGATATACCACATTAACAAAATAAAGAACAAAAGTCATATGATCTCAAAAAATGCTAAAAAGCCTTGACAAAATTCAACATACATTTGTCATAAAAACTCAAAAAGCAGGTATAGAGGGAATGTACCTCTACATAATAAAGGTCACAAATGACAAACTCACAGCTAAAGTTATATTCAGTGAAGAAAAGTGGATTTTTTTTTTTCAGAAATAAGACAAGGACCCCCATTCTTGCCACTTTTATTCAGCATAATATTGGAAATCCTTAGGCAAGGAAAATATATCAAAATCATCCAAATTGGAAAGGAAGAAGTGAAACTGTGACTATTTGTAGATGACATGGTATTATAGATAAAAACCCTAAAAGAATCCATCAAAAACCTGTTTGAACTAATAAATGAATTCAGTTAAGTTGTGGGATAGAAAGTCAATAAATCAATTTTACTTCTATACACTAGTAATTAACTAGCAGAAAGAGAAATTAAAACAACTCCATTTATAATTGCATTAAAAAGACTAAATAAATATTTAGCTCAAGAGGTGAAAAACCTGTATATTGAAGTATACAAAACATTGATGAATGATATTGAAGATGATACAAATAAATGCTCAGAGATTAGAAGAATTAATTTTGTTAAAATGTCCATATTACCCAAAGGAATCTATGGATTCGAGGTAATTCTTATCAAAATCCCAATGGCATTTGTCACAGAAATAGAACAAACAATCCTAAAATTTGAATGGATCCATAAGAGACCCTGAATAGACAAAACAATATTGAGAAAGAAGAGCAAAAATGGAGGCATCACTCTCCCTGAATTCAAATTTTATTACAAAACAGAGTAGTATTGGCATGAAAACTGACATCTAAATCAATGGAATAGAATAGATAGCTCCTAATATAAACATGCAATTAATTTATGACAAAGGAGCCAAGAATAAGCAATGAGGAAAGGATAGTCTCTTAATAAATTGTGTAGGGAAAATTGGACAGTCACATGCAAAAGAATGAACTTACACCATACACAAAAATTAACTCAAAATGAATTAAAGAGTTGAACATAAAACCTGAAACCATAAAACTAGAAAAAATTATAAGTGGTAAACTCCTTGATATAGTTCTTGGTGATAATTTTTTAACATGATAGCAAAAGCAACAAAAACAGAAGTAAACAAGTGAGACTTCACCCAGCTAAAACTCTTCTACACAGTAAGGCAACCACCAAGAAAATGAGACAGCCTATTAAATGACAGGAAATATTTACAAATTATATATCTGATAAGAGGCTTGTATCCAAAATATATAAAGAACTCCTATAATTCAATCACAAAAACTAAGCATCTGCTTAAAAAATGGACAGATCTGGGGCACCTGGGTGGTTCAGTCAATTAAGTGTCTCCCTTTGGCTCTGGTTATGATCCCAGGGTCCTGGGATGGAGTCCCATGTTGGGTTCCTTGCTCAGCGGGTAGTGTGCTTCTCCATCTCCCTCTGCTCCTCCCTCCTGCTTGTGCTCCCCCTCTGTCTCTCTCAAATAAATGAAATCTTAAAAAAAAATATATCTAAGTAGACATTTTTCCAGAAAAGACATGCAGATGGCCAATAGGTACATTAAAAGAGGATCTATATTATTAACCAAATCACCAGGGAAATGCAAATCAAAACTACAATGAGATATTACCTCCATCTGTTAAATGGCTATTATCAAAAAGACAAGGAGCATCTGGGTGTCTCAGTCAGTTAAGCGTCTTCCTTTGGCTCAGGTCATGATCTCAGGGTCCCAGATCAAGCCCCCGTGTTGCATTCCCTGCTCAGCAGGTAGTCTGCTTCTCCATCTCCCTCTGCCCCTCCTCCTTTATTCTCCCTCTCTCTCAAATAAATAAAATCTTTTTTTTTTAAAAAAGACAATAAATAACAAATATTGGCAAGGATGCAAAGGAAAGAGAACCTTCATGCACTGTTAGAAGGAATGTAAATTCGTGCAGCCACTGTGGAAAACAGTATGGAGATCCCTCAAAATTTTAAAGTAGAATTATCCTATCATCTAGCATTCTACTTCTGGCTATTTATCCAAAGAACACAAAAGCACTAATTTGAAAAGATATTGCACCCTATGTTCATTGCACATTATTTACAATTGTTAAAATATGGAAACAGCCTAAGTATTTATGAATAGATGGATGGATAAAGATATAGATGTAGATATAGAACTTGGAAATAGTTCCGATTTAGCTCCAGACCATTACAATAAAGTGAATATTGGAAAAAGGATGTCAAATGAAATTTTTGGTTTCCCAGTGAATATAAAAGTTATGTTTACACTATAATGTAGTCTATTAAGCATGCAATAGCATTATGTCTAAAAACAACAGTGTATACACCTTAATTAAAAAAATACTTAATGGCTAAAAATGCTATTATCTGAGCTTTCCACAAGCTATAATCACTGATCGTAGATCACCATAATACATTTAATAATAATGAAAAAAATAGAGATATTATGAGAATTAACAAAATATGGAACAAGGACATGAAGCGAATTAATGCCATTGGGAAAATGGGGCCAATAGACTTGCTTGATGCAGGGTAGCCAACACCTTCAATTTATTAAAAAATGCAATATCTGCAAAGTGCAATAAAGTGAAATATAATAAAATGAGATATGCTTGTACAGTGGAATATTATCCAGCCATTAAAAAGAATGAAATATTGCCATTGGCAATGCAAATGGACTTCAAGGGCATAATGCTAAGTGAAATAAGTCAGACAGAAAAAGACGAATATAGTATGATATTTCTTATATGTGGAATCTAAATGAAAAAATAGTCTCATAGACACAGATTTGTGGTTGTCAGAAACAGGGGTCAGAGGGTAGATAAAATGGGTGAACTGTTTTGCTCTTTTGTATGTTTAGTTTAAAAAATTGATTTTTTTTAAAAGGAAAAAATAGATTTATATTTTACAGTTCTGAATGTTGGGATGTCAAGATCAAAGCACTGGCAGACTTGTTGCCCTATGAGGGCCCAATTTTGGTTCATAGATGGTGTCTTCTTGCTATGTCCTGACATGGTGGAAGGGGCAAAGATCCCTGTGGAGTATCTATTTTTAGAGTACTAATCCTATTCAGAGGGGTTCTATCCACTTTGATGACCTAAGCATCTCCCCAAAACTCCACCTCCTAATTCAATTACATTGGTCCTTAGGTTTCAACATACAAATTTTGGGTGGACTCAAACATTCAGACCATAGCATTGAGCTTTATGAAAATTTTGATGCATTAGTGTTCAAAGTATTTGGTTATAATATGTGAATTTGCATAATATTGGCTGTCATGATTGACTCCACATATGAACATCCTGTCAAAGTGCAAATTTTTCCTTCAAGTGGCACTACATAGGGCATAGTGAGATTGCAAACCGTTAGCAAACAATACATGATTATTTAGCCAACTGAAATAATTGATTCTCAACTATACTCTCAACCATTAGGCCTTTAACCAAAGGACAAGGTACTGCTAAGACAGTACAAAGAATACTATTTTCTATAAAAAGATATTTGTGTGTACCTGAGGCTTTCTGTGAGTTCTATCTTAATAGAATACTAAGGTAGCTTAGTCAATATTTTGAGATGACAATTCAGGCTTTAAATGCTTATGTTTTTATTATCCTACCTTGGTTTATGGGACCATTACTCCAGTTAGATCTATGAGACCAAGGTTTAGTTGCAGAAGCAATTAATTTTGTTAGTCTTAAAGGAGCAGATATCAGATCAGTGGCTATTGCTTAATTGGTAATACTCTTTTTGAGTACTTATTTAATTGAATTTAATACTGTTTTTGAGTACTTATTTTCTAGGATACATTCTATGTGGTCATGCATATACTTTAATTCCTCTGAATCAGTGATTCTCCATATAATTTAATGTTTTCCTTATTAAATGTCTTATATTGCATCTTAGTCAATTGACCAAACTTCCTTAAACTTGGAAATCTATTTCTATTGTTGTCACTAGACTCATTTTGATATTGGGAGAAAGTTTCATGAAGAGACTCTCTAAGCTATTATCAATTCTTATTTCTATATTTAGCTGTTCTTGAATTTATAGAACTCTGATTATATCATACTAATATGATCTATCTAGTCATCACTATTATCCATTTTTCTCATCTGATGACTCAATAGATGAATTAAGTGATAAAGAACATGCAGTTCTAGGCAATACATTTGTAATACAGTTCTGAAATCAATTGTGAATTTAATTCTATCTTCTTTATTCTAGAAAAGTCTTTGCAGTGGAATGAAGTGCAATTCTGATTGCACAACATTGTTTTTTTGGCTTATTTTTCTTCAAGGGAAATCAGAAATTTCCTTCAGTAGGACTATCTAAGAGAAGGAAAATGTTGAAGACTGAAGGAGTGTTAGCAGGATACTAAAGTGTTAGAGAAAAATACAAGGAAGAGACAGATCTAAGGATATTATTACAGATTTGCTGTTGGACTTAAAAAAAGAAAAAGATGCCAATAATGGTACAAAAATTTTTAGGCTGAGCAAACAAATGGATGAAATTGTCATCAACTAAGATGGGAAAGAATGTAAGGGGAGCCAATTCAACATGTTACATTTGAGATGTTGCCTAGATTTTCAAGTAGATGTCCAGAGGAGGCCATTGAATAGTTAAGTCTGGAGTTGAAAAGTCTGGGACTCATGGACACAGAGATGTACTTACTGCTCCAAGACTGGGTAGATCACTGAGGGATTAAGTTTGCAAAGAAAATAGAAATAAGAAAAAAAGCCCTGGGTCAATCCAACATTAAGAATGTATATTTATGCTATGCATCTTTGTGCATATAGCTCACCATTTCATGTTCATTACTTCTTTTCAAGGAATGTCTTGTGCTTCTTCTTCAGTTGTCAGAGTCCCATCATTTTGGAAAATTCATCTCTTTCTTTCACCCTCCTAATCAAGCTGGCACTATTGCCTCCATACTTTTCAGTTTCATTACTGTCTTGTTACAAATACATCCAGCAGTTAAGAGTGAACATTTGGTTTTTCTCCATCTGTATGTGTGTTAGTTTTGTTCTTACTGCTAAATTTTAACAGCTTAGATGGGTATTTGGTAATGCTGAGTGGAAAAGGATTATTGGTATAATCATCCAATAAAATTATTTTATAAAAAGCAGTCAAAATTAGCAAAGGAAAATTATGTTTATCTCCCTGATTTTTCACTTAGAAGAATTAGAATTATTCTATTAAACTAAGAATACACCTCTGCCTCCTCAGGATGGGAAAACAATTTGTGATACCCCCATAAGTCTGCCCTTGGTGTTTGTAAACTGAGAACTGTCATCCAGGAAGATCAAAAGTAAAGGAGCAAATTCATATAACCTTAATGCTAGGATTGGAAGTAGGTAGTGTGTTTGCATAATGATTATACCAAAAACACCAAGGTGAATAACTCTGGAGTTTCAATGTGTAGTGGTTATAGTCAAGCTAAAAATGGAATTTGGAAGCATTTACTTCTTTGAGCATTAAAGGGACTGTTGTTCCTAGCAATCATAATAAATCCCCTCTCTTCTACCAAGGGACATGAGGACAAGGTTAGAGGGTAGAGCATATGAAGTATTATACTATTTTATTCTAGTAAGTAAATATAGGTTTCTTCATGTCTGGCATGCTAAATATTCAAAGTCAAAGAAGAAAAATGGAACTTTTAAAGATTTTATGTTCTGTGGTTTAAAGCTACCACTTTTTACAACTTCAGACTTAAAAAGTTATATATATGCTTATTTTAGGAATAATTATACATCTGCATAAAATAAACCATATGCACATAAGCACATGATAACTAAGCTTGTTGCCATAGTAAATATGGTGAAAACGATGGTTGCTTTTTAGAAACAGTTGATATTCCTCTAATAGACGATAAAAAAAAACAAATTCCCACCCCCAAATATTTAGAAATATATCATTAAATTGAAGATTATGTCATGAGTAAAATAAAATGTACTACAAATGACAGTTATTTAAAATTCTAATAGAAAATGTCTATTTTGTTGGAATTATTTTAAAAACTTGCTGTAAATACAAATATAGTTCTGATATATATTAAGCATTTTTTTTCTAATTTGAGAATTACTTTTTGGACAATCACTAAACCTAGTTTAGTGATTTCAGTTTCATTACTGAAAGTTGAGGTTGCATCTTGTTATGCTAATTTTATCTTATAATCAAGCTTTGAAATTTAAAATTTAAAATATTTTTTAAAAAATAAAAAATTTATTTTTAAAATATTTTTAAAATTTATATTTAAAATATCAGTATATGTAAAAATGTCTTACTAATTTTTTGTTTATCGACCATCAATATTAGTCATTAGAGCATTTTATATAATAGTAAACTACAATAAAGTTATTTTTATTCACTTAAAATAGTTCTTGGTACCATATAATGTGATTACTGAGTCAAAAGATAAACATCATTCAAACATATTTTCTATACTTTCAAGTATTGTTTTATGAATTTATTTATTTATTCATGAGAGACATGAATAAATGGAGAGAGAGAGAGAGAGAGAGAGAGGCAGAGACACAGGCAGAAGGAGAAGCAGGCTTCTTGCGAGGAACCTGATGCGGAACTTGATTCCAGGATCAAGCTCTGAGCCAAAGGCAGATGCTCAACTTAATGAGCCACCCAGGCATCCCTCAAGTAATTCTTTAATTAAAATTTTGTGGGTTTTTTGTTTGGTTGGTTGTTTTTAGAGAGAGAACATGGGGGTGGGGTGGCAGAGAGAGAGAGAGAGAATATTAAGCAGGTTCCATGTCTTGTGCCAAGCGCCTGACTGTGCCGAGAGTCTGACTCGGGGCTCAGTTTCACAACCCTGAAGTCATGACCTCAGCCTAAATCAAAAGTTGGATGCCTTAGTCTGAGCCACCCAAGTGTCCTTTAAAAATGTGTTTTGTTTTTTTTTTAAGATTTTATTTATTTATTCATGAGAGACACACAGAGAGAGAGAGGGAGAGAGAGAGAGAGAGAGAGAGAGAGAGAGAGAGAGAGAGAGGAACAGACATGGGCAGAGGGAGAAGCAGGCTCCATGCAGGGAGCCTGACATGGGACTCGGTCTGGGGTATCCAGGATCACACCCTGGGCTGAAGGCAGCGCTAAACTGCTGAGCCACCTGGGCTGCCCTAAAAATGTGTGTTTAATTGAAGAATTGCTTAGTATTATATTTTAAGAATGGATATATGATTCTCCTACTTTTTTTTTTTTTTTTTTTTTTTTTTACAGGAAAGCAGTGGCTTTTCTGTTCTCAAAATTTAGAATTTTCTTAGCCAACTATTAAGGACTGAATGTTTGAGTCTAATGCAAAATCCATATGTTGAAATCCCAGTCCACAATCTGATTGTATTTAGGAGATGGAGTCTTTGGGAGATTATTAGGACATGAGGGTGGAGCCCTCACAAATAAGTGCCTTTATAAGAGGAAACCAGAGAGCTTGCTCTCCCTCTTTCTTTTTCTCTGCCATGTTGAAGACACAACTAGAACTTAGCTAATTGCAAACAGGGCACTGCATCTGGCATTGTGCCTTAATCTTGGATTTCCTAGTCTCCAGGACTGCAGAAATAAATTTCTCTTATTTAAACCATCCTGTTTTGGGTATTCTGTTATAGCAGCCTGAACCAACTAAGACAACAACATAATAGAATTTTCATTTATATAGATCAATAGGGTGGAAAAAAGTTTGTTTTTCCTTCTAGAATATCTTGAACGTGGGCTTATAAAAGAGAATATTATTTTTTATTATATGCAACCATATCACATAAAACCTATCCCTTTTAAGTTATACTCAATTTAAACACTATTTAAACTTTTAATCAGGAATATGAGATTGGGCTTTTGCTTATATAAAGTGAAAATTTGCATTTGAGGTACATTGGATTGATAAATATTTATAATTAAGAGATAAAAATTATAGGGTGTATGTGTGTGTGTTCTCCAGATTACTTAGATATAGCAATAGTTTTCAACCCTAATATAATCTTAGAACCACCTGGTGGTCTTACAAAAAATATTACTTTTGCTGACAAAAAAGTAACTTAAAGGGGGAGAAGTGAAGACTGAGAATTGGTATAATTTACCAGAACTCCAAAATATTTCATTGTGCAGTGAGGGTTAAGAACTGCCTGCCTAAGTACAGGTAGATAAGGGGACATCATTTTTTTTTTTTTTTTTAAGTAAATCTTGCTTCTGGTGAGAGAGAGAGAGAGAGAGAGAGAGAGAGAATAGTTAGTATTAGTTGAGGAAAGCTATTTTCTTTCCTTTGGTAAAAACATATTTGATCTTTGCCCTAGGAAGGAAACAAATGTTGAGACTGAGGGAAATCATTTGGGACTAAAATCTATTTTGGGCCATTTCCCTTTCTGTCTATCTGGGTGAAACCTTGTGACCTATCATTTTCAATATTTCTTGGTTACCTTGAGATACTTTAACAAAGCGTTGCCACACTTGTTTTATATACTCTCCATTTCCAGTATGAGCAAATTTAGATTCATTTTTCAAGCTTTTTTGCTGTAGCCAGAAAAAATAAGAAAGCTTAGGCATCTACAATAAATTGTGTTTGTCTTTGCAGGGAGTACTAACAAGTTTGTTTAAGGTATTATAAGAGTTGTTGGGCCATTTTATTTTATGTATAATTTGAAGCAGTGTAATGCCAGGACAAAAGTGCACAATCAGAAATATGTAATTTTTACATACGTCACAGTGAGAATGCATTTTTATAAAAGTGCTCCACATTTATTACTCTATGCATTTGATTTGGCAAAATTCATTGCTATTTTCATGTACAATGCAATGCTAGTTTCAAATTTGTATATATTGAGTTTGAAAGGGTAGAAATGTGCTTGATGGATCTGTCAATAAACACCATTAGTACCAACTGTATATTTGATAATAATATATTATTAAAACAATGTCCCCATAACATTTTAACAAATCCATCATGCTTCCAGATGGTGAACATGAGATTCTGTTTTAACTTAATATCATCTTAGTTTTGGTGAGATGATGTGTATAAATTGTAGCCTTAAGAATAACTGGAGCAAACAGAGCTGTCATTTCTCCTTTTCTAAGAAAGGAAGGAAAGGAAAAAAGGACAACTGGAATTCTCTAGGACCTGCTCCTCAAACATATTTGAAGAAAGAGAGCAGAACAATGAAGTAGGTAGGCTGTGGTAGACATGGAGATGCACTTCCTAAACTGTCTTCTCAGGTAGGGTTAGTTGGCTTGTTTTCTGTATGCATATGCACGGGATACTCATCAGACACCCTCTAAACCCTCTGCCTCCTTCCATATTGATCCTGGCAGGGTCTTAAGCTACAGCTAATGAGGGAGAGAAGGAAGTAGTTGACTTGAGAAAGAGAGGGAGGAATGATAATGATTGCTTTTGAATTGCTAAAATCCTTAATTATGGAAGGGGCAAGATGCCAGATCCTGTCTTTTGAGGTTACATGGATACAATTCTGAGTTTAAATGTCATTTTGTGGATAAGGAGAAGTTTTACGATTAAATATGATGGAGATGCTGAAGACCAAAATGAAGTTGTGTTTGCAACCTAAAGAGTCTCACAAACTTTTATGTAAAAGGCTACTAAAATAAGTTATGCATCTGAGGAATTTTTATCTCATTAAAAAGGAAGAAACACTCCATACTGATTATATTTTAAAAGGATGGTGGGAAAGAAAAATGTGTATGTGCCTTGATTAGGTCATGAGACAATTCAATATATTCATCATTTATATTATGTTATAATATATACATAATATAATGTATGAATATATGATATATTTTAATAATTGTAAAGTATATAAATATCAATATCATGGAAACACCATGAGGGCTTAGGCGTCTTATATTTCCATTGAATGCTATAATACCAACTGTAGAAGCCTGAGCCCTCATGGTGATTCCATGATATTGATATTTATATAATACTTTAAAATTATCAAAAGATAACATGTTCAGTTTCTTACAGTTCCATTGAATGCCATAATACTATTATCAAAATATTATTTTTATTTATTAAATTATATGCTATAACATGCATAATCCTAATGTTTTTATCGGGTTATATTGTTTTCTTTCTTAACATATATTTCTTTTCTTAATGATCTAAACTTTGTTGCCAGTGTGTAGGTCTGCAACTCAACTTACTTTTTAGACCAAACCCATTGCTCTTCTGCTTACATTTATAAATTATTTTTTGCCATATTGTATGTTTGTTCCAAACTATATAATGCATTATAATGCTTTACTGTTCTCTATTTGAACAACATAGTTATTTATTTGTTTTTTATTTAAGTAGGCTCCACAGTCAGCATGAAGCCCAATGAGGTGCTTGAACTCACGACCCTGAGATCAAGACCTGGTCTGAGATCAGAAGTTGGATGCTCAACCAACTGAGCCACCCAAGTGCTCCTCAACAATGTAGTTTTAAATACTGAATTTTATTGCAAGACATTTGAATGTTTTGGATGTGTCTTGTAATTTGTTGTTGTCATCTGTACCAGATGATGTCGTTTTAAAAAAAGATCTAGTCAATCTCCCCTGAGTTCACAGTGCAGCTACGGAAAGCTTACAACCTCTCATATCAAGCACTTTTGCTTCTTTCCTTTGGCTCTACTGTCTAAAGGCTTGCTTGAGAATTTTGGGGATTCACTTAGCCCTCATGTACAGGATGACACTAGGGATTTCATGTTCCTCAACCAATGAGAGACAAGAGTTGACAGACATAACTCCTAGCCTCTCTATTCCATACAATTCTGATAGGAGCTGCTCAAAGAATTCCCAGCAGGATTGAGTCCAGTTACTCACACGGATAACTTTTTCATTGGAACACTATTGGCTAGTCTCTCCTTACTTTGTCAATTCTCTATTATTACTTGTACTTTCTAGTATCACCTCCCAAATGAAGTACCTGCCTTCCAGTGCCTGGATGTGCTTTCCAGGGAATCCAAACCAGGACAAGATCTTTTTCCATTTTTGTGTCACTGGCTCGTTTTCCTTCAGAATTAGCCTTAAGTAACATAGTAACGCCGAATAATCGTCTCTCAAAGATGTTCACGTCATAATTCATGGAATATGTGAATATGTTACCTTACATGGTAAAAGGGACACATGATTAAGTTAAGGTTTTTAAAATGAGATTGTCCTGAATTATCCAGGTGGTTCCCATGTTATCACAAAGATACTTACAGTGAAGAAGAATCAGAGAAGAGTAAGAGAAGAGAGAGTGGAAATAGAAGACACAGTAGAAAAGATTGTATATTTCTGGTTTTGAAGATGGAAGAAGGACCACAAAACAAGACATCTGGAAATTGAAAGGGCAAGGAAACAGAGTTTTTCATAGATCCTCCAAAGGAATGCAGCCCTGTAGACTGCATTCTTAGACTTCAGATCTCCAGAAGTATATGGCACTTAATTTGTGTTTTAAGGTGTTGTATTTGTGATAATAAGTTACAGCAACAATAGGAAACTAATACAAATGTCTCTACTTAAAAAGTTTTTCTTTATCCCCTTAACAACAGAAAATTTCCCTCAAACAACATATGGAAAATATGATCTGGTTTTGTTCTGTCACATAGTAAGTGTCTTGCATTAAGTCAAAAATAAGGATTTCATGCACCTTTATTTTACTATCTATAGTATTATTGTCACTCAGTATTATGGAAAAATCTATGTTCCCATCTCTAACTTATGATTCACATTTAAAGATTTATTTCAAGATGGTGTCTTACCACAATTTCTGAACTTGTTCACAGACATTATTTCCTCAGGCTATTTAGTGAAAACCCAGATAGTTTATTTTTCTGCCTTCTCAATTTGTGAGGCTACATATGCTTTACAGTTCAGAGATGTATGTGATTTGTCAGGCACACAGTGATTTTGCACTTAGGTTATTTAACTATGCTGCTTAAGCTTCACAATAAACAATATAACTGATTATCTTCCTAATATAACTCCTTTATTACACGTCTCTAATCTCTTGTCAAAAGGACACTTATTTGATATGTTTCCTTATCTCTCAGTGTGCATAAAACATCTCAGAGCTCTTTAGTAAAAGAAAACAAAGCAAAAGCAATAAATAAAAGATGCAAAAACCTCACCCTGACATACTCAGGTTAGGAAACCAGTTTATACCTGTTCATCACTATTATACTTTCTACTTATTTAGAAAATTACCTACTTTTTCCTAGTTAGCCAATGCTCAAATTTGTGGATCTTAATAGCACGTAGTGACACTTTGCTCTCCCACAGATCTCTATTGTAAATTCAACTGTTTTAATTTCTAATGTATATATCTTCCTATCTTAATTTTTTGATGTGCTATTAGTTATATTTTATAGTATTTTTGTTTAGCCTAGATTTTTTAGCTTACCATACCATATTTAGCAGATCATAAAATGTCATGATTAGTAAAAATCCCAAATATTCTTTTTTTTCCAAATATTCTTTTTAAATAAGATCTCTGAAAGATCAAGAAGATTCTGAGGGCTGGTTGTTAATTTAAAAAAAAAAAAGCACTCTCTGTTAGATTATGGATTAATTGCTAGAAAGCTGCCTCAAATTATCCATAAATTAATGCATTTGATCATACTTTCTATAAGTATTTACTGAATACATAGGATAATAAAGACACTGTGTTAATATCTAGCATGCAGCACAAACTAAACATACATAGCCCTTGCATTCATGAAGCATCCTTGTGAGGTGTGGATAATAAAAAAACAAACAAACAAAAAAAACTTAAGCAACAAACAAAAAACCTCCTTAGTTATGGTAAGTGCTCTAAATGATAATAGGGTATATATAAGAGAGAAAAATGGGACAGCCCAGGTGGCTCAGTGGTTTAGCACCACCTCTGGCCCAGGGCGTGATCCTGGAGCCCTGGGAAGGAGTCCCACATTGGGCTCTGTGCATGGAGCCTGCTTTTCCCTCTGCCTATGTCTCACCTCTCTTTCTCTCTCTCTGTCTCTGTGTCTCTCATGAATATGTAAATAAAATCTTTAAAAAAATATTTTAGAAAAATAGGAAGGATGTGTACTATTGTATCTTTGTCAAACAGTGAGAATCTCTTGGAAGGTGACATAAATTGAGAGTGGTAACTGAAGAATATCCAGAAAGAAGAATGAGGCCTCCCAGAAGGAGGACACACCATATGTAACATCCCTTAGGAAAATATGTGCTCATGAAACAAAGGAAAACTAGGACAAAATGTAGGGAGAGTGGGTAAGGGTAGGATTAGATAAAATTTGACAGACTTTGACCAGAACTTGAACAATTTTTTGAAGTCATCATGAAGAGTCTGGATTCTCTTTCCATGTTGGAGGAGGTCATTAGAGGAGGTAACCACCAGTTGACTCTGAGTTACACTTGGGCAGTTAGAGGCTCCTTACCTCTCTCCTTTCTTTGGAATATATGTTTTGTCCATTATTCTCTTCTATTATTCAATGGAAGCCATTTTTAATGTCACAACCTTGAGAAAGCAATGTGTTGTTGAAACCATCTGGATATTGTACATGACAAAACCTAGTTAAGGCCTCCATAGAAACTTTTAAAATTTTGGCAAGTGGGTCCAGAGATCTACTTGTCTTGCAGCCACTCAAGTTTGTATGTAAGATCCCTTGCTTATTAGAACTACCACCTACTAATCTGGAATGGTCTGCCTCTTTCTCCCATTTTCCTCACCCTCAGTACATAGGGACGAGTTCGAGAACCATCATACCATTGTAATGTGATGTAATTTTTAATGAAATGAGGTGACTTTATTTTCTTAGCACGCTAGGTACTATGGGAAAAGAGATGGGAGTCTAGATATTCCCATTTTAAAGTAAAAAACAGTAAACAAAAACAAACTAAAAAATACAGTGGTTTTGTTATTCTCATTCTTATAGTCAATAAAGTTGATAATTTAATTTTTAAAAATATTTTATTTATTTGAGAGAGAGAGCACAAGCAGATGAGTTGCAGAGGGAGAGGGAGAAGCAGATTCATTGAGCTGAGCAGGGGTGCCATCCCAGGACCCTGGGATCATGATCAGAGCCCAAGGCAGATGCTTAACCAAGTGAGTTACCCAAGCACTCTGATCATTTAAATTTTAAACCTGTAACTATTTTCCATGAAATCAGTAATTTAATTTAATTTAATTTAATTTAATTTAATTTAATTTAAGTGAAAGTAAAGCCACCCAAAGATTCTGATTTGTCTTCAGTTGATTTTTCTTCATAAACTGTTACTCAATCCAAAACAGTGAAAGCATGGAAAACATTACATGTCAATTACTCTGTTTACCCTCTTAGGAAAGTTGTGTGGCTAATCTTAATACAGCATATTCTCAGTAGAGATTACTTTCTTTATTTTCCTCTTTTATAATGCTTTTATAAAATTTCGTTTTTATTTTTGATCTAAAATTATTGCTCTATTTATAGATAGTGTGTTTCTTAATAGAAGAAGGCATCAGATTTTGGACACATAGGCCATTATAATGCCTCCCCATCACATACAATTGATTCTTAAATTAAAATCCCTAAGTAGAATTTTTCCTTAGTTTAGATGCTAACAATTATTTACATCTAATATAAGCACCCTAAAGAACTAAATCTTAATGCATAAGTATGAGGCTAGACAAACAGATGTCTCCAAATATAATAAGATTTTCCCAAAGATCTGATTAAGAAAATGAACATTGCCTAATATAATATAAATAAAGAATAAATGCCAGTCAGTGAGTAGCAATCAATCCAAATCTCAATAAATTCTATGCAAATAGAGATGTAAAAATGCTTGTTTGCTATGGCATGCAGTAGCAATAATTACAGTACTGCCAGTAGCAACAGCACTAATATAAAGAACACCAATAGAATCAGGAAGAGGAAGAGGATGTTGAGGAAAAAGAAAAGGAAGATGGGAATGAGTAAGAATAATAGCAACAGAAGCAATGTTAATAATAATCTGAATTCAAGTAAATTATGGACACAAATGGATTTCTAGTCAAAAGTCATAGCTGATTGGTCTTAATTAGCTTGGATACTACATGGGTAATTTCTTTAATTCTTTTTATTGGCTTCACTTTGGTTTCATCAATTTGGATAATTCAAAATAGGTTCTGCTAAGAAGGCTGTACTGGCCACTTGTAAATTCAGTGAGAATTACTCTCAGTGACAGCCTCAGTGGTTTTATTCAGTTTGGAAGCAGTGAAGTTTAAATGAGTGATTAATTCATTAAAAATTATATCATGAGAAATATAGTAACAGGCTGAATACATTTCTCACCTATAAAACTAATTAATCTGAACTATATTTGTCTTGTAAACACTTGTCATAAAATAGAATTGACTTAAAGAACGAAAGCAGATGTTCTTTTTGTTTGTTTAATGATCTTTTTAGCAGAATGACTTATTCATGGAGGACCACAAAACACAATTGTAACAAAACTTTGTTGCGTGTAGACAAAATGATATGGAGATTTGTGTAAATTATCTTTGTTGAGATTAATAGATGCTCTTTTGCTGGAAATATTAGATATCCATGAGCATAATATAATTTTATGTTGTGTTGACAGGATAAATATCATATAAAGATGCAGAGTTAATTATTTAAGGAAGTAAGCAAATGGTATCCCAATTTTAAAGAGTTCTTCCAAGAAATTATTCACTGTTACTTAAAATATTAAGTCCAGGTATAAAAGCTAAACAAATATCAACATAGCAATCATGTAGTTTCTCTCACATTCATTATGGTCTATCAAAATCTAATTTTTATATTTAATTTTCTTCTAGTTGCCTGGCATTAATTTGAGAGTGCTACTCTTGCAATTTTCATATTGATTTTCATTACCAAAATAAAAGGGTCTTTTTATAGTTGTTTCCTCTTCTTGCATTTGTTCCTAAAAATTACAGCACTTTAATTAAACATTTGTGTTAATGGGCTTAGGACTAGTCCCTACCTCAATAAATCAGAACTACCAAATCTGTTCAGTTTACTCAAAGTGCAATCAATGCTAATTTCCTTTTGGTTCAGCAATTTCATTTACTTGTGTATTGGAAGTTCAATTATTTGCAATTATAGTTTCAGTGTGTTAAGATAAATGTGACATAACATCTAAATTGTAAATTACTGAAGCTCAATTTTTATTATTTTGTGTGTTGGAACTTATTTAGAAATAATCATAGAAAATAAATATAAATGTTCTTAATTCTAATATTTGTGTATTTTTCCTAGACATTAATTATGCAAATCTACACATAAAACATTCACTTTCAACATATACATTTTAAATGATATGAATAGCAGCATCATGTAGCAAAAGTTGAAGTAATCCACATGTAAGCACTGTTATGTAGCATAAGTATTGTACCATAGATGTTAATCTGTGCTCCCTTTCCAATTAATTGTTATTTAATATTTATGATTTTAAACAACACTAAAATTGTGGCACAATAAACAATTTCACTTAATATCAATACAGTTTTCCACAATTATACCAGAGTGATTCACATCTCCTTTATGTATCTAAAACAAAGTTGATCTTCATATTTTATCTTCATAAAAGAAATCAGTATTTTTATCACCTTCATCATTACAAAAGAATGCTTATACATGAGCAAGAGAGTTAAAAATGCCAGTTTTTTTAAATAATAAAAATGATACACAGTAAAAGTAAAACTTTAGAGAGCTATTGTAATGTATTTTAAATATTACATATATTTTTCCCTATAAAGTATATTATTTTTGAAATGCCACTGACACTGAATATTTTGAATAACTTCACCCTAAAAAGGAGACATTATTTTCTTGCAGATGGAGAGAAAGATGTGCTGGCCTTACCTTTAAAATCAATGAAATCTTGCGAACAAGAGACTCATTTTAAAGACACTTGCAGATTGAAAGTAAAGGTATAGAAACATTTATCACACAATGTCAAAAGAAAGCCAGAGTGGCCATACTTATACCTGACAAACTAGACTTTCAAACAAAGACCAGGGCAGCCCAGGTGGCTCAGCGGTTTAGAGCCACCTTCAGCCCAGGGCGTGATCCTGGAGACCCGGGATTGAGTCCCATGTTGGGCTTCCCTGCAAGGAGCCTGCTTCTCCCTCTTCCTGTGTCTCTGCCTCTCTCTCTCCTCTCTCTCTCTGTGTCTCTCATGAATAAATAAATAAAAGATTAAAAAAAAGACCATAAAAGGAGACTAAAAAAAAAAAAAAAGAAAGAGGGGGGCATTAAATAATCATAATGGGGACAATCCAATGAGAAGATATAACAATTATAAATATTTACATACCCAACATGGAAGCACCCAAATATATAAAAATAAAACCAACATAGGGGAACAAATAGATAATAATAAATAATAGTAGGGGACTTTAACACCCCGTTTACATCAATGAGAGACATCTAAACAGAAAATAAGCAAAGAACAATGGTTTTTAACTAGATAGATCTAGTAGATAAGTCAGGACATTCCATCCTAAAAAAAACATTATAAACATTCTTTTCAAATGCATATGGTACATTCTCCACACCAGATCACACATTAGGTCACAAAACAGGTCTCAATAAATTACAAAAAGATTGAAATCATACCTGCACATTTTCTGACCACAATGTCATGAAAGTAGAAATCAACCACACACACACACACACACACACACACACACCAAAAAAAAAAAAAACTTGGAAAGGCCACAAATACATGGAGGGTAACCCCCATGCTACTAAAGAACTAAAGAATGAATGAGTCAAGCAGAAAATCAAAGAGGAAATTTAAAAATGCATGGAAACAAATGGAAATAAAAACACAAGTCAAAAATCTTTTTGTTACAGAAAAAAAGATCTTAAGAGGGAAGTTCATAGCAATACAGGCCCTCCTCAAGAAGCAAGAAAATTCTCAAATAATCAACCTAACCTAACACCTAAAGGAGCTAGGACGATAACAACACATGAAGCCTAAAGCCAACAGAGGGCAAGAAATAATAAAGATTAGAGCAGAAATAAGTGATATAGGAATTTAAAAAACAATGGAACAAATCAGTGAATCCAGAAGCTGGTTCATTGAAATAATTATGAAAGTTGAAAAAAAAATTAAAATCGATAATTTTTTTGCCAGACTTATCTAAAAGAAAAAAAGAAAAGAAAGAACCACAAAAAAATAAAATCACAAATGAGAGAGGAAAAAAACAACCAACACCACAGAAATACAAACAATTACGAGAAAATATTATGAAGAACTACATGCCAACATATTGGACAACCTAGAAGAAAGGGACAAATGCCTAGAAAACTTGAACAGACTGCTAACCAGCAAAGAAATTGAATCCATGATCAAAAAACTCCCAACAAACAAAAGTCCAAGGCCAGATGGTTTCTCAGGCAAAAACTACCAAACATTTAAACAAGAGTTAATACCTATTCTTCTCAATC
Organism: Canis aureus; assembly: GCF_053574225.1. Classification (NCBI taxonomy): domain Eukaryota; kingdom Metazoa; phylum Chordata; class Mammalia; order Carnivora; family Canidae; genus Canis; species Canis aureus. Next base: position 8,791,024 of record NC_135640.1, read on the forward strand.
TTTTCCAAAAAAAAAAAAGAAAAGGGAGAAAAACTTCCAGATTCATTCTATGAGGCCGGTATTACCCTGATACCAAAACCAGATAAAGATTCTACTAAAAAAGAGAACTACAGGCCAATAACCCTGATGAACACGGATGCAAAAGTTCCCAATAAAATACTAGCAAACCGGATCCAAAACAATACGTTAAAAAAATCACTCATCATAATCAAATGGGATTTATTCCTGGGTTGCACGCTTGGGTCAATATTCACAAATCAATCAGAGTGATACACCACATTAACAAAAGAAAGGATAAGAACCATGTGATCATTTCAACAGATGCAGAAAAAGCATCTGACAAAGTACAATATCCGTTCATGATTAAAAACCCTCAACAAGGTAGGCTGAGAAGAAACGTGCTTCAACAATATAAAGGCCATATGTTAAAAACCATAGCAATTATCATCCACAATGGGCAAGAACTGAGAGCTTTCCTCTTTGGTCAGGAACAAGACAGGAATGTCCACTCTCACTAGTGTTATTTAACACAGTCCTGGAAATCTTAGCCTCAGCAATCAGACAACAACAACAACAACAAAAATAAAAGGCATCCAAATGGGCAAGGAAGAAGTCAAACTTTCACTATTTGCAGATGACACGATACTCTATACAGAAAACCTGAGAGATTCTACCAAACACAGCTAGACCTGTGGTTCTAAATTCAGTAAAGTCTCAGGATACAAAATTGATGTACAGAAGTCTGTTGCATTTCTATATACCAATAATGAAGCAGCAGAAAGAGAAATTAGAGTCCATGCCATTTACAATTGCACCAGAAACCAGAAGATACCTAGGTGTAAATTTAATCAGAGAGGTGAAAAACCTTTACTCTAAAAACTTTAAAACACTGATCAAAAAAGTTGAAGAAGACAAAAAATGAAAAAACATTCCATGCTCATGAATCAGAAGAATAAATACTCCAATATCTGTACTACTTCATGCAATGTATACATTTAATGCAATCCCTATCGAAATACCAACAGTATTTTCACAGAACTAGCACAAACAGTCCTAAAATTTGTATGGAACCACAAAAGACCTTGAATATCCAAAGAAACTTTGAAAAAGCAAAGCAAAGCTGAAGGTATCACAATTCTGGACATCAAGTTATATTACATGGCTGTGGTGATCAAGGCAGCCATGTGGTACGTACTGGCTTAAAAATGGACACATAGATCAATGCACTAGAATAGAAAACCCAGAAATGAACCCACCAAATATATGGTCAATTAATATTTGACAAAGCAAGAAATATATCCAGTGGAAAAAAGTATCTTCAACAAATGATGTTGGGAAACGGAACAGCAACATACAAGAGAATGAAACTAGACCACTTTCTTATACCAAACAGAAAAATAAATTCTGAATGGGTGAAAGACCTAAATGTGAGACCTGAAATCATAAAAATGTTTGAGGAGAACCTAGTAACCTCTTTGACATTAGCCATAGCAACTTCTTCCTAGATATGTCTCCTGAGGCAGGAGAAGCGAAAACAAAAAAATGAACTATTGGGGTATTAAATTAAATAAAAAAACTTTTTCACAGTAATGGAAATGATTGAAAAAACTAAAAGGCAACCTACAGAATGGGGGAGCATATTTGTAAATGACTTATCTGATGAAGACTTAGTATCCAAAATATATTAGGAAGTTCTAAAACTCAAAACCCCAAAACTGAATAATCCAATAAAAAAAATGGGTAGGAGACATGAATAGATATTTTCCAAAGAAGACATTTAGATGGCCAATAGACACATGAAAAGCTGTTGAATATCACTCATCAACAGGGAAATACAAATCAAAACTACAATGGCATATCACCTCATACCACTGAGAATGGCAAAAATCAACAACACAAGAAACAGTGTGTGTAGAAATGGGGAACCCTCCTGCACTGTTGGTAGAAATACAAATTGGTGCACTTACTGTGGAAAACAGTATAGAGGTTCATCAAAAAGTAAAAAAAAAAAAAAAATAGAATTATCCTATGATCTAGCAACTAGGCTACCAGGTATTTACCCAAAGAATACAAAATTACTAATACAAAGGGATACATGCACCCTGATGTTTATAGTCACATTATCTCCAATAGCCAAAGTATGGAAACAGTGCAAGTGGCTATGGACTGATGAATGGATAAAGAAAATGTATTAATGTGTATACACAATGGAATATAAATCAGCCATAGGAGAGAATGAAATTTGCAAATATGTGGATGGTGCTGAGGCTATTATGCTAAGCAAAATAAGTCAGTCAGAGAAAGACGAATACCATATGATTTCACCCGTAAGTGGAATTTTAATAAAACAAATGAGCAAAGGTGGGGAGGAGTCAGAGGCAAACCAAGAAACAGATTCTTAATATAGAGAACAAACTGATGGTTACCAGAGGGGAGGGGAGTGGGGGATGAGTTAAATAGGTGATGCGGATTAAGGAGGGCACTTGTGATGCGCATCAGGTGTTATATGGAAGTGTTGAATCACTATATTGTACAACTGAAACTACTATTACACTGCATGTCAACTATCTAGATAAAAACTTAAAAAGATAATAGGATCAAAAAATGAATATATTATGTATGACCATGAAAAATAAATAAAATAAATGACATATTTTTAGAAAAAATATGTATTTAATATTCAGATGAAATTTTTTAAGGGCTCTTAAAATAATTTAAGATATTTCTGCCATCAAGAAAAGGAGAACTTTTTTACTTATTTTCCCTTGCAGTCTCCCTATGTTTCTTATATTTCTAAGGAAAAATTTTTAATCTCTTGAGATTTTAGCTTAAAAAACAGAAAATTTTGGGCTCTATTAATAAAGCAGATCTTTGAAATGGGAAGTATAACCAATTCTGAAAGTAATACTTGAGATTTTTACCATACTGGATTGCCTTCTAGTTGTCTTCTAATATTTTTACATTTATATTAATATCTGTAAGTTTTTTATGCTTCTGACCTTCAAATATTTGGTTAAGTTTTTATATTTTCACAATGATTCACAACTCTAGCTCTGTGAAATTTCTGTTACCTACACAAAAAATGGTTAAAATAATAAATGTATTACTTTAAGGACATGTAAATATGATTCTTAACTTCTATGTCTATTCTTTTATTAAAAACTAACTGTATCTCATGTTGAATTAAAAGCCAGTGAACACAGACAGAAAACTCCTAATAATGATTTTTAAAGGAATTGCAACATTTGGGCACTTTACTGGTTAGCTGAAATTTCACTGGTTAATAACAAGGAATGCACTTATTTTAAAGCTCTAGCTTGGACTCAGTTTACATGACTATTAATGTGTAAAATAGTTGCCTTACTCTACCTAAAGTTACAAACAATTTACTCAGGTTTTTATTTTCTTTCAAGCCAGTTTTTGACACAGTCTTAAGTTAGAGAGTTTGAAAAAAAACTGGGAAATCTATATATGACATGGTATTTACAGTTGTTTGCTATTAATTTTAGATGTAATATTTATAGATAATTAAGATACTTAATTTATTAATGTTGATATTTTCCAAATGTAGGATAAGTTGGCTTTTGTGTTATAAGGGACATTTTAAAAATCCCTATCATTTTATAAGTACTTAACTAAAAGATAAGCTTATTTTATTTTGAAGAAAACACCCATTAATAATTATCTAAGAGATTATGATTACACTTGAGAATATTCAGCAAGATAGCTGGATGTAATATAAAGCAAAAATGAAGAATGCCCATGGTTAATTAAATTGCATTTCTTGAGCAAAAGAGAAAGTATGCCAATCAGATATGAGGATCCTACTCTATCTCCCTGCTAAGCATTTAAGACGTCGGAAAAAAATAAAGGAGTAAGTTGGGTTTAGCATTATTAAAGATGTGAACCACATCACAAGGAGATAATACCATATTATTTTTCTGGAATGACAATGAGGACATTCACCTTAAGAGCCTCCCTTTGATTCAGTCTTTAAAATCTTGAGTGAGAGATGTGTTAGGAATAAAATAGAACCACAGGTGGTGTTTTGGTTCTCAAGTTCCTAATGCTTCAAATAGGAAGAGTGAATTAACAGATGAAATACAGAATCTGTATGAAGGCTGGAAGAAACTGTTCAAATATTTAATTTACCTGTTTAGATCTTATTAACAACAACAAAACACTTTATCACAAACATGAGCAGGGTTCAAGTAATTGCCAGTTAGGGTCATTATCATTTGTGTTCTATTATGTTAATTTTGAGTTTTGTTTTTTAGGACAAGTAAACTCTTCTTTTTTTGAAAATTTACTAGTGAACACTTGTTTATAATACTTTAATCACATTTTCTTTAGAGTGCTTTTTTTTATTATTATTTTTAATCCATTGAGACTTTCCTTCTGGAGTAAAATTTAACTGAGGGGATACTTTTGTTTCTCTTTCCTCGCTATTAAGCTAACAGAGCTATAGTAGATAAGAAGTGCTGTGGATTTCACTTCCAGAAAAGTGCCTCACTGTCAATAACTTGTGGGTGTAGTGGCTAACAGGGATTATTAGATTGATAGATTATCAGTTTGATTTAGCTCTTTAGCGAAAGAGCTAAAGTCATGTTAACAACACTACTGGAGTATTTGTAAACTGTTTTAGTGAGTAATGGGAATACTGCTTGTTTTTCTGGGAGACAATAATATATCATGCAAAGGATAAATAAAAGAAATAAAGGAAAACTTTGGAGAATCCTGACCCTCCCCCATAAAGTAATCAATTTCAAAAAAATAATAATAAAATTCACTTAAACTGAAGAAATATGAACAGAAAAACTGTAATAAACTTCCAGATAATTGTTCAAATGATTGCAAAAGTCATCATTAAAAAGCATACACTTGAGGGCTGTTTTTTATGAATGTGTAATAGTATTTTTTATGGTAAAAGTTATTACTAAAATGAGGAACATTGTGGTTTAAGACTTTTGTAAAGTCACACACAGGTGTCCTCTGAGACAAAGACAAAAACTTCAAAGATTATATTCCACTATTTCTTCAGTAAAATAATACCTAAAAACTTATGAAAATGCTATGCCTTTATTAAAACATCTAAGCAACTGACAACATCACTTGATTCTAGCATGCGGCTCTTTTTTCAGTCCTTAGCAATGTGTTAAAAATAACCTTTTGAATATTTAAATAATTTAATATGTGTATTTTTTAAAAACCTAACTATGTGACTTAAATAAGAAGAGGTATTAGGAAATATATCATTGTTAATTTTTGAATAGTTTGGTTTTGATCCTTCTATAAACAAAAACCATAGCAGAGATATGGGTCCAGGCAGGACTATAGGGTAAATTAAAGAAATTAGCGGGATCCCTGGGTGGCGCAGCGGTTTGGCGCCTGCCTTTGGCTCAGGGCGCGATCCTGGAGATCTGGGATCAAATCCCACGTCGGGCTCCCGGTGCATGGAGCCTGCTTCTCCCTCTGCCTGTGTCTCTGCCTCTCTCTCTCTCTCTCTGTGACTATCATAAAAAAAAAAAAAAATGTAAAAAAAAAAATGTAAAAAAAAAAAAAAGGAAATTAGCTAGTAGGTCAAAAATCAAACCTTTGTTCTATCAAAAAAGGGTACCTGAACTCAGATATAACATACTGTTCTGTGAAATGTGGGTCAGCGTGGCCAAATCTTCTGTTTTTTTTAGAAAGAATAAGAATTCAGTTTCTATGTCGAGTATCCTGAGAATTAAATACAAGCAACAAAATCAAATGTTTTTGAACATTCTGTGCAAATCACGAAATAATGGGTGAGGTTTGTATTTGCCATGCATGCCTCTAGTTCTTCTTCTCAAGTTATTAAAACAAGAGGGATAAAATATTTGTTTTGAGTGTGTCATTCTCTTCCTGAGATTTTTTGTTCTTCTGTGCAATTTATTCAACATTTTAAAATTCTTTGGTATATTCAAAAGACTATTGTTCAATTTCTGAGAGTTGCAAAAATAAAATTTTAATGATCATCTAGTCTTTAATGGGATACTGCCTAAGTATACATAAGTGCCATAATTTATATGAAGTAGTTTAAGAGTTTGGAAGAGATTACATCTGTTTAGGGACACTGAAAAAGTCTACTTATATGGGGTAGAACTAAAATTTGAAATTGAATATTCAACTTAAATATAGCATTTGAACTTGAATATTTTCTTTCACTTTAAACAATTTAGTTTTACTTTTTTTAATTAATTAATTAATTTATGATAGACAAAGAGAGAGAGGCAGAGACACAGGAGGAGGGAGAAGCAGGCTCCATGCCAGGAGCCCCACGTGGGACTTGATCCTGGGACTCCAGGATCGCGCCCTGGACCAAAGGCAGGCGCCAAACCGCTGAGCCAACCAGGGATCCCAACAATTTAGTTTTAACTAATACTATGGCACATCGTTGAAATAAATTGTATAATGCTAATAACATTTGGAACAAGATTCCTAATTTTATCCTTTAGTTAGTTTTAAGACTATGAATATTCACAAATTGTTATTTTGAGGTAAATTAGTTTGAGGACTGATTATTCTATTAAGCCCCTATACACATTCAGATTTCTCACATGCTGCTTCTGTTTACTAAATATTATCCTGGTCTCACAAGTTCTAATGAATTTTTAATTGTGAAGTGATGATATGGCTTTCTGCTAACATTCAGAAGTCATCCATCATTAAATATATTTTACAAACTGATTCTCTTCAGCTCCTGATCATTTGAAGCTTACCTACACCTTTGACAACGTATCGTTTGACTTCGTTGAAATAAAACAAGAAATATATTATTTTGCTTTTGGATTTCTTCCTTATTATGGCAACTTAAATTGCAGTTTCTAATTTACATACAGTAACACCTTAATTGGATTGTTATCTTAGTTTCTCCTGGGAAATCCTCTTTTCATATGAAACTTTGCATTTTAGGCTCACTCTTGTTGATCCTGTTTATTTGCAAACATCTATCTATTTATTATTCATTGAAAAACTGCCTGTTCATATTTTGGATATTTTCATTTTTTAAGCTAAGAGAATCTTTGCAAACTATTTAAATATGTTTAAGATTCTGTCAATTTCCCAATTAAAAAAGTGCTGTTTAGGTTACCTAAAAGATGCCATAAGATTAGTTATGAATATAATTTTCTCACTTCTACATTTGAATAGTCTGCTTTAAAAATGATTATAGCTAGCAGTGAAAACTAGTTTGACAATCAGAAAATATATGCACTGTATAACTAAGATCAAATTCTTTTTTATTAGTGTGGTGTTTTGGATGACATGATTTTCAGGTTTTAATTTAGAACATTACCATAGGAAAAGAAATATGGCTCATTTAAGAAAAGGTAAAAGGTGAGAGAAATATTAAAATAAGAATAGTTGCAGGGCATTCAAAGAGTCATGAGTAGAGAATCCTAAATTCAATAAATTGTTCTGCATCTTGGAATGAGATGAATTGGCCTTTTAATGTGAATTTCAGTGTAAATAAATACTACTTCTTAGAAATAATTTTAATTAAAATTAACCATTTTGGAGGGTACCTGGGTGGCTCAGTCTGTTAAGCGTCTGCCTTTGGCTCAAGTCATGATCCCTTGATCCTGGATTTGAGCCCTGCATCAGGCTCCCTGCTCAGCGGAAATCCTGCTTCTCCATCTTGACTCCTGCTCTCTGTTGCTATCTCTGTGTCTCTCTTTCTCTCTCAAATAAATAGATACAATCTTAAAAAAAATAATGTTTTGTGTAGTCTTTAACCCTAAAAACATATTGAATTTCAAATATGTAATGAGTGGAAATATGTAACTGTTTATATGGTTATTTATTAATCTCTTACTTTGGTTAGATATGGCCCTTATTCAAATCCTACACTAGATACAGGAAATACTAGATAGAGCAATAACTCTGAAATTAGGTGCACACAGCACTATGTAAGAAACAAGCTTCACCTTTTATTTTATCTATCCTTTCAATTCTTGTTTCAAAACCTACCCTATGAACATATGAGCCACCACTTTCTAATAAAAGCTTCCTTATGAGTTGAGACCATAGTGGATAATCACAATCTCCAGAGCAAAGCTAGACTTCTGGTTGGAAGACTTGGTCACCATAATTTCTCCCTGATATGCCTGCCAAAGTAAATTCTAACAATTCTAACAATTCAATTCATTTCTCTGGTTTAAGGTTTTGCCTACTACTGGAAAGCAAATTAAGACATAGTAACCATGAAGCCTCAGCTTGAATTATGATTCCCCAAACATGTGTCTGATCACTGTCATTTCAAATAATAATGTTGAAAACATTAAGCTGGTAGAAAATCACATAATATAGTATTTTGGAAAAACAAAGTTTTGGAGGGGAAAAAAGTATTTGATTTTAATTGCTAGGTCTTCTATTTATGTCTAATTTACTTACCTATCTATCCATAACTGACCTATCTATAAAACTAGGAATGCGACCTCACTTCGCAGTAGATAGATCGTGGAACTGAAATGAAACAACATATCCATCATGGAATCTGTCCTAAATCAATGGTCTCTCCAAATATTGATGAAGAAGATTAGGGTATGTGGAGTTGAATAGGAGACAGATGTGTGTGGAGGTGAAGAGAGATGTGAAAATAAGGGAAGAAAGAGCCAAACCTAACAAGTTGAACAGGAAGCATATAGGATCAACAAAGGGAGATAAGACTTTTTTTCCCTAAGATTTTATTTATTTATTTGAGAGAGAGAGAGAGAGAGCACAAGCAGGGGTGAAGGGACAGAGGGGGAGCGGAAGCAGACTTTCTGCTGAAGAGGGAGCCTGACTTAAGGCTTGATCCCAGGACCCTGAGATCATGACCTGAGCCAAAGGCAGATGCATAAGTGATTGAGCCACTCAGGCACTCAAGATTATGTAATTTCTGTTCTTTTCCTCCTTTAACATTCTACTGCACTAAGAATGAAAATCTATTTTCCATTCTCTGATAGCTTACACCAATGTGTCTATTCTTCCCTAATAAAAGTAATCCTGACTTAAATTTTGAATCTTTTCTAAATATTTTTAAAATAAAATAATGATGAGAGAAGACACATAATTAATTTCCCAATTATCTGTTTTCAGAGAAAGGAAAAGCTGAATACCACACAAACAAATTAATTTGGAACATATATATGTGGTTTTTATATCCTTACCCACAAATATCTTCAAAGTTCCTGAGTATTAATAAAACCAGTAATTGGCCCAAAGGAAAGGGATAGAAAAACTGTTTTGGCCTCTAGGCTACAAAATTTGCAGTATTCAAGGTAAGAAGCTTTATAGAATATGTACAGTTCCTTCTTTTTTTTTTTTTTTTTTTTGTCCTAGGCTCATTAGCAAATTATTCGGTCTCTAAACCTCACTAAGCTCAATAGCTAAGGGAGTGGTTTAAAAAGAGATGATATTATAATATTGTTATTATAGAATTGAATGTATAATAAGCATTTAATAAAGTAGTGAATATTAACTATTTACTCCATATAAGTCATGTTTTAAGTGGTTACAGGGATTAGTTTATTCAACTCTGTGCCAATCCTATTAAAGTAATGCCAGTTGAATACTTGAAATATTTTTTGTTGCTTTGTTAGGATCTGAAGATAAAACTATGAACAAATAGATTTTTCTGAAGACAGGTCTCCACTGCTTAATCTCCCACCAAAACAACTCTGGGTGACCTCTGCTCATCATTCTAGTAATACAAGTAAGTTTCATGTGTCTTAAATACAATAAAGATATTTTTAGTCATTATTTTATTTAACTACTGGGAACCGCAAAAATGTCCTGTGCTCTGCTTTGCTAAACTCTTCTTATTTGTAGTTACTCTGTAACTTTCTTTGGCCATTCTCTGTGGTTATCTTGACAAATTTCTTCATTTCATGAAAGCCAGTGCTTGGCTATTTTCTCTGTGCAGTTTCTCTCTCTGTCTAGGAGGGATTTAATTCATGCCTTGGTTCAGAAGTTATTGAATGGCCCATGTAATATTTCCATTTGGATGTCTTAAAAATACTTAAAATTCATGGCAAAAATCAGTCTTCATATCTTAAATGGGCTAGTCCAAAAAACAAGTTAAGACAGGGCTTTAGGAGTGGGTAGCTTATTGGAAAGTGTCTTCAGGAAATGAAATGAAGAACTAGAGGGAACGAGATGCTGAAGAAAGACTGTGAAGTGTGTGTGCCATTGAGCTAGTCCTGTACTCAGGGCTCACTTCCTCTGGTGACCTAACAAGGGAATGTGTAGAATACATCAGCTTAGACCCTGCGAAGGGTAGGGTATTGAAAAAGGAAAGAAAAAGATTAACGAAATGAAATGAAAATTCTGTCCTCTAAAAACATTAACTACCAAAAATTAAAGGATAGAAAAAAATATTAAGGACTAAATATTGGCTGGGTTTTTTGTTTTGTTTTGTTTTTTTATTATTATTTTTTATTAGGTTGGCATATGAAGGATTACGGTGCTTTTTCTTAAGGCACATTTCTCCATGGGGCCCTATGGAAGCTAAGGCTCCTTTCAGTCTTAAAAAATAATACCTTGCAGCTATTTACCTCTTGTGGCTATTATGCTGAGTGATAATGTGGTCGCTACAAATGGATGTAACAGGTGGCCATCTGCCTTTTCTTGTGTACAAACAAAATCTTCATAGTAGATTGGTCAGTGAAAAAAGAAACATTGTTAGACATTAGAGTATGATCTCTTGAATGATTTTAATAATGAACCAATGTTCATTCTACAACCTATACATTATACGTCCATCAAAAATTCTACTAAGACAGAATATTATGCATTTTAATTATTGTCAATTTAATAGCAAAAAGACTCTGTCTTTTCAGTCTCAATTAAGCTTTTTTATTTTTTTAAAAATAGGCTTTTTGGGGATTCCTGGGTGGCGCAGCGGTTTGGCGCCTGCCTTTGGCCCAGGGCGCGATCCTGGAGACCCGGGATCGAATCCCACGTCGGGCTCCCGGTGCATGGAGCCTGCTTCTCCCTCTGCCTGTGTCTCTGCCTCTCTCTCTCTCTCTCTCTCTCTCTGTGTGACTCTCATAAATAAATAAATTTTTTTTAAAAAATAGGCTTTTTGTTTTGTAAAATATGATTTCCAAAATAGAAGAAGAGAATGAGTTATATACTATTTGACTTTTTTGTTTAATCTAGAGAAGTAAAAATACAGAATAAAATTGATACTGACTACTGATCTCAGTGGTGATAGTGTAGAGTTTTTGTATTAATAATTTGAAAAGTGCTTTCATGTTTTTATTACCCCTTCATAATTCTTTAGGTTGAATTTCCAGGTAATTTTCTATCCACATGTTACTTTAGTTTTCTAAATCTCTGTTTCTAACTTATTCAGGAGCTCCTCTTTTTATATATTAGTGTAAATATATGTATATATTGTATACATACTGTATATTGCATATTATATCTTACTGTTCTTTGATGCTAACTATCAAGTCCAAGCATTTTGAAGATATGGAGCAATCAGAAACTTTGTAGTGGGGGCTTGAGATAGCACAACACCTTTGGAAAATTCTTTGCCAGTTTCTTATTAAAACTAAGCACATACCTAACATATGACTTATAAATTCCACTCCTAGGTATTCACCCTAGATAAATGAAAAGACATGCCCATACAGTGCATATTTATAACAACTTAAATCGTAAGAAAAATACTTAAAACCTGGAAACAACATAGATCTCCATCAATAGGTGAATTGATGTATGAAGTGAGGCATATTTCTATAATACTATTCATCAATTTTTAAGAACTTACTGCTATGGGAAAAACATAAATGAATCTCAAAAACAGTATGTTGAGTGTAAGAACCTTATGCAAATGATTATACATTATATGGAGCTACATTTATGAAGTTACAGAAGAGGAAAAAAAACCTTAATCCACTATGGAAAAAATATCCCAAGTCATTGAACTCTTTGCAGTTTATAATAGGGGTGAGGAATGGGTGGTAGCAAGAAAGACGAACTGAGGCTGTAATGGGAATTGTTCTAAATCTACCTATAACTTGTGTGCACACAGATGTACACATTTGTAACAATTCAGTAACTGTATATTCAATATTTTGCATTTTATGTAAACTTTACCTCATATCTACAACTGTAAACACACATTGAAATATAGTTAATGATATTTATGATGAAAAATTTAGGGGGAAATATGCTTATTTCTGAAATTTATTAAAATTCTTCCTAAAATAAGATAGATTAACTAATAGGCACCTGGGTGACTCAATCCATTAAGCGTTTGCCTTCCACTCAGGTCATGATCCTGGGGTTCTGGGATCAAGCCTCATATTGGGCTCTCTGCTCATCAGGGAGTCTGTTTCTCCCTCTGCCTCTCCTCCTTCCTCGTTCTCTCTCTCTCAAATAAATACATAAAATCTTTTTTAAAAAAGATAGATTAGGGCAGCCCTGGTGGCTCAGTGGTTTAATGCAGCCTTCGGCCCAGGGCCTGATCCTGGAGACCCGGGATCGAGTCCCATGTGGGGCTCCCTCCATGGAGCCTGCTTCTCCCTCTGCTTGTGTCTCTGCCTCTCTCTCTCTCTCTCTGTCTCTCATGAATAAATAAATACAATTTTTAATAAAATAAATAAATAAAAATAAAAAAAGATAGATAAATAGATAAATAGAAGAATGACTAGATTAATATATATGCAATAAAGCAAACACGGTAATATGTTAATGTTAGAATTTATGTATTGTCTATTGTATAATTCCATGCTTTATATATGTTGGTGAGCTAATTACTTTTATTTGTCAACTTGGTTAACCCACAGTATCCAGAGATTCCGTCAAATATGTGTCTAGATGTTGCCTTGAAGATATTTTTTAAAGAGAGATTAATGTTCAGATTACTAGACTTTGAGTAAAGCAGATTATCCTCCTTAATATGAATGGGTCTTATCCAATCAGTTGAAGGTATTAAGAAAAAGATTGAATTCCCTTGAGGAAGAGGGAATTTGGCCAGCCTTTGCCTTCAGATTTTAACTGCAATATAATCTATTTCCTAGGTCTTCAGACTGCCCATCTATGCTGCAGGTTTTAGACTTGCCAGCCTCTGCATCCAATCATGGGAGCTAATTCCTTAACCATCAGTCATTCTCTCCTCTCACTCCCTCCCTCCCTTTGTCTCTCATTACGCTAGTTTCTGGGTAACTCTCTGAGAATAATGTGCATTGCCCACAACCCTAAGTTTTCTAATTTAAGTGGTTGGATCATGGCATGTTTTATGGTTAATTTTTTCTTTTACTAAAATATTTTTGCAAAAAAAAATATGCAGTGGAAATTTCTCCATGGTCATTGGTCATCACTATATTTATTAAGTTTGGTTTGGTTTATAATAATAAATTCAAATATATATTATTAGTTTGTAAAGTAAGATAAAATAAGTAAAATACTAAACTAAAATGGATTAAAATGCAATTCAGTCTTCCTTTTTGCTGGAAAGGAAGAGTTTTCCTGCAACTCTGCAAAAAGGCTACAGGAAAATTCAAAGACCAAGAGAAAATGTGCTCTGTCAGGTTGTAGATTAATGCTATGGGATGTTTGCTTAACATGTCCAGAAATTTAAGACAGAACTATTAGATATTTGAATCTTGGAGAATGGATAAGATATGAAGAGGAGTTGAAAAGTCTTAGGAGTATTTCTATAATATTTGGTAAGAAAAAATATTCATAAAGCCAAAATTTTGCTCAGCAATTAGACCTTAAAAATAATTTTGCTTTATTATGAGGATTTGGCCTTTGCTTTATTTATATTAGGATGTACCTGCTTTATCTTTGCCTTGCACTTAACTTTTAATTTTTTGATATTTTTATGTGTTATTTATGTCTGACATATTTTATATATATCTTATTTGACAGATTCTCATTGGATATTTAATTTTGAACCAACTGTAATTATTTTTAATAGGAAAGTTTCATTTTTATGAAAATATTTGTGCAAAATATCAAGCTATAAAATATTTAGAACCTATTCACATAAGTAGGATAAAAACATTAACTTATACTTATCAAAAATGATCTATGACTTTCTTTCAGCATTGAAGTGTTATTTTTCTCTTAAAGATTTTATTTATTTATTTGACAGAAAGAGAGAGCACAAACAGGGGGAGCAGCAGGGAGAGAGAGAAGCAGGCTCCCACAGAGCAGGGAGCCCCTGTTCCCAGGACCCCCGGATCATGACCCACACAGAAGGCAGATACTCAACCAATTGAGCCACCCAGGTGCCCTGAGGTATGTTATTTTTTTCTAATATTTTTTTTTCTCTTTCAGCTATATGTACTTTATAATGGCATATTAATTATGTCCTCCAAAAGTTTTTGTTTGTTTTCTTGGTCATTTGAGTTTTTGCTTTTAGACACAATCAAAAGAACTTCTATCAGCTTATAAAGACTTGTAAACACTCTTAATGCAGCAATTGAAAGCAAAAATCTCAAATTACTTGGATATATTAACTCTAGGAATAAAATTGACAGTTATTACAAATTTGAAAATCAAATGCACAGCAACATATATAAAGACCTATACACAAAGATCAGATACAATGAGTCATATATATGCAAGGCTGGTTTAACGTCTAGAAAACAATTAATATAAGGCCTCATCATAATAAGATAAAATAAAAAAAAAAGATTATCTCAATAGGTGTAAAAAAATAATTTGCTAACATCTAAAACATTCACATTTTTTAAAAAAGAGAACCCTCAATAACTAGTAATATAAATTATTTTTCTTACTCTGAAAATGGCATCTACAAAAAAAAAAAAAAAAGATGACAACGAATAGCACACTTTAAATATTTCCTCTACCCCTAAGATTGGATACATGCCATACAGGAGGTTTTATCTCAGTACTTCTGCTTAACAGTATAATAGAGATTCAAGACAATATAGCAAATTAATAAAGAATAGACGATTGAAAAAGAAGAAATAAAATGGTCCTTTTTCACAAACAACACAATTTCTTATGTAGATATTTTAAAATAATTTACAAATAAATGACTAACTTACAAGGAAATTTTAGCAAAGATGCAAGATACAATTAATGTAAAATGTCAATTGGATTTTTATCTCCTAACACAAAAATTCTCTGAATGTGAAATTAAGAAAGCACTCTTATTCACAATGCCATAAAAAATAATAAAATATTTAAGAACAATTTCAACAAAAAAAGTATAAGACAGGTACACCGAAAACTACAACACACTTCTGAGAGAAATTAGGTATCTCTAAGTGAATGGAGAAGTATATCAAGCTCATTATTTGGAAGAATAAATATTGATAGTATGGCAATTTTTTCAAACCAATCTGCAAAATCAGTGAAATTCCTATTGAAATCTTTATTTTGTAAATTAACAAGCTGATGATAACATTTATTTAGAAAAGCAAAGGATAGCTATGACAATATTTTAAAAATAAGTACAAAATTGAAAGACTATCTGAATTTAAAACTTACTCTAAAACTAAATTAAATCTTACTAATAAAGTATAATATTTTCATAAAGATAAACATATAAATCAAAGGAAAATAATAGAAAGTCCAGAAAAACACCAGCATGTTTTTGGTCAACTGATTTAGGGTAAAAAGTGCCAAAGGATTCAGTGAAAAAGGGTCAGCTTCTCAACAAACAATGCTAAAACAACTGGGTGTCCCAAAACATACATACATTTAGGATAAATTAAATGAACTTAGATCCTTACCTCACACCATGCAAGAAAACAAAAACAAAAGCAAACAAAAAAATCTAAAAATGAGCAACAGACCTATACACTATATACAAAAACTAAAATTATAAAACTAATAGAGAAAATGCAGGAAAATTTTGCATGGCCTTAAATTAGGCAAAGATTACTTATACATGACACCAGATATATAATTCACAAAAGACAACATTAAAAGTGCAACTTTATCATAATTAAAAACTGACTTCTCTGGGGGCACCAGCAGTGTATGAGGGCTCCTCATTATAGTATTATCATTTTGCTGAAGACTAAAAAAGAAAAGGATATTTTCATATACTTATTGTCCATTGGATTTTTTTTAATAATTTTTAAGCTGTTTTTTGTTTGTTTTTTTTTTAAGATTCATTTATTTATGATAGACATAGAGAGAGAGAGGCAGAGACACAGGAGGAGGGAGAAGCAGGCTCCACGCCCGGAGCCCGATGCGGGACTCGATCCCGGGTCTCCAGGATCACGCCCTGGGACAAAGGCAGGCACTAAACCGCCGAGCCACCCAGGGATCCCTGGATTTTTTTTTTTTTTTTTTAATAAAGTTTCTCCCTCCTTTGTAGGGACTGCTTGACTGGAGCAAGCAGTTCAAGGACTATTAGCTGATGTATGTGTCACATTTTAAGTAGAAGTGTTTTAGGGAATAAGTCTTCTCTCTTTTCTTTACTCTTAGGTATTAACTCCATCTGTTATTCTTCACTATAATTTCTCTGATGCTGTCAAAAAAAGTTTTTTTTTTTAATAGTTTGCCAAGTTTTTCTAATTCTTCTCAGTAGGAATCTATTAGTCTAATTTACCTAGACCTCCTTTAATAGAAACAGAACATACAATTCACTTTTCAACAATGTCAAGTATTTTTGTTATTTCTAAAATCAATTATCTAGACTAAAATTTTCACTTACCAACTTACATGATGTTGTGTTGGAAAAAGTTTTTTTTAATTTCCAAGTTTTATAATTTGGAGTCCAGGGTTACCCCCATTTTATTCATAAAATGAAATAAAATAATATATTTTCATAATTTTAAAGTTTACAATTTGTGTTAATTCCTTACAGAAAGATAGAATTAAATGAAATTTTATTTTTTAAAGATTCTATTGATTGGTCAATTTATTAGAGGCCACACAAGTGGGGAAGAGACAAAGGGAGAGGGAGAAGCAGACTCCCCACTGAGCAGGAGATCCCAGGACCCTGAGATCATGACCTGAACCAAAGGTAGACACTTATCATCTGAGCCACCCAGGTACCCTGAATTTATGAAATTTTAATTTATTAAGATGCAATTTTCTGATAAGTATCAGTCTAAACAAGTATT
Source organism: Canis aureus (assembly GCF_053574225.1). Taxonomy (NCBI): domain Eukaryota; kingdom Metazoa; phylum Chordata; class Mammalia; order Carnivora; family Canidae; genus Canis; species Canis aureus. Next base: position 8,808,096 of record NC_135640.1, read on the forward strand.
GATATTAATTTTATACTGCAGTGGCACAAGAGTGGCCTTATTGTATTACAATCATAGAATGTTATTGAACAAAAATGGGATAGATTAACTAGAGTGATCATATACATTGTTCGCAAAGAAAACCTCTGAATAACTTCCAGCTATTTTTACCTTCAAAAAGACCAAATGTCATTTTTTAAATGATGTGTAGTTGACTAAAAGCCATTTTTTAATGCAAGTAAACAAGAAGGGAGTTTTACAGACTACTGGATTAATCAATTTTAATAAGATATTATTTTATAAGAG